>NW_026290939.1:0-307500 GCF_023373465.1 Oncorhynchus keta | reverse complement strand
AAGTGATTGATTGTAATAAGTGATTGATTGTAATAAGTGATTGATTGTAATAAGTGATTGATTGTAATAAGTGATTGATTGTTAAAAGTGATTGATTGTAATACGTGATTGATTGTTATAAGTGATTGATTGTAATAAGTGATTGATTGTTAAAAGTGATTGATTGTAATAAGTGATTGATTGTAATAAGTGATTGATTGTAATAAGTGATTGATTGTAATAAGTGATTGATTGTAATAAGTGATTGATTGTAATAAGTGATTGATTGTTAAAAGTGATTGATTGTAATAAGTGATTGATTGTAATAAGTGATTGATTGTTAAAAGTGATTGATTGTAATAAGTGATTGATTGTTAAAAGTGATTGATTGTAATAAGTGATTGATTGTAATAAGTGATTGATTGTAATAAGTGATTGATTGTTAAAAGTGATTGATTGTAATAAGTGATTGATTGTTAAAAGTGATTGATTGTAATAAGTGATTGATTGTAATAAGTGATTGATTGTTAAAAGTGATTGATTGTAATAAGTGATTGATTGTAATAAGTGATTGATTGTAATAAGTGATTGATTGTTAAAAGTGATTGATTGTAATAAGTGATTGATTGTTAAAAGTGATTGATTGTAATAAGTGATTGATTGTAATAAGTGATTGATTGTAATAAGTGATTGATTGTTAAAAGTGATTGATTGTAATAAGTGATTGATTGTTAAAAGTGATTGATTGTAATAAGTGATTGATTGTAATAAGTGATTGATTGTAATAAGTGATTGATTGTAATAAGTGATTGATTGTAATAAGTGATTGATTGTTAAAAGTGATTGATTGTAATAAGTGATTGATTGTAATAAGTGATTGATTGTAATAAGTGATTGATTGTAAGAGGCTCTGCATCTGTCCTCGTGCTCCTAGACCTTAGTGCTGCTTTTGATACCATCGATCACCACATTCTTTTGGAGAGATTGGAAACCCAAATTGGTCTACACGGACATGTTCTGGCCTGGTTTAGGTCTTATCTGTCGGAAAGATATCAGTTTGTCTCTGTGAATGGTTTGTCCTCTGACAAATCAACTGTACATTTCGGTGTTCCTCAGGTTCTGTTTTAGGACCACTATTGTTTTCACTATATATTTTACCTCTTGGGGATGTTATTCGAAAACATAATGTAAACTTTCACTGCTATGCGGATGACACACAGCTGTACATTTCAATGAAACATGGTGAAGCCCCAAAATTGCCCTCGCTAGAAGCATGTGTTTCAGACATAAGGAAGTGGATGGCTGCAAACTTTCTACTATTAAACTCGGACAAAACAGAGATGCTTGTTCTAGGTCCCAAGAAACAAAGAGATCTTCTGTTGAATCTGACAATTAATCTTAATGGTTGTACAGTCGTCTCAAATAAAACTGTGAAGGACCTCGGCGTTACTCTGGACCCTGATCTCTCTTTTGAAGAACATATCAAGACCATTTCGAGGACAGCTTTTTTCCATCTACGTAACATTGCAAAAATCAGAAACTTTCTGTCCAAAAATGATGCAGAAAAATTAATCCATGCTTTTGTCACTTCTAGGTTAGACTACTGCAATGCTCTATTTTCCGGCTACCCGGATAAAGCACTAAATAAACTTCAGTTAGTGCTAAATACGGCTGCTAGAATCCTGACTAGAACCAAAAAATTTGATCATATTACTCCAGTGCTAGCCTCTCTACACTGGCTTCCTGTCAAAGCAAGGGCTGATTTCAAGGTTTTACTGCTAACCTACAAAGCATTACATGGGCTTGCTCCTACCTACCTCTCTGATTTGGTCCTGCCGTACATACCTACACGTACGCTACGGTCACAAGACGCAGGCCTCCTAATTGTCCCTAGAATTTCTAAGCAAACAGCTGGAGGCAGGGCTTTCTCCTATAGAGCTCCATTTTTATGGAACGGTCTGCCTACCCATGTCAGAGACGCAAACTCGGTCTCAACCTTTAAGTCTTTACTGAAGACTCATCTCTTCAGTGGGTCATATGATTGAGTGTAGTCTGGCCCAGGAGTGGGAAGGTGAACGGAAAGGCTCTGGAGCAACGAACCGCCCTTGCTGTCTCTGCCTGGCCGGTTCCCCTCTTTCCACTGTGATTCTCTGCCTCTAACCCTGTTACGGGGCTGAGTCACTGGCTTGCTGGGGCTCTCTCGTGCCGTCCCTGGGGGGGTGCGTCACCTGGGTGGGTTGATTCACTGTTGTGGTCGGCCTGTCTGGGTTGCCCCCCTTGGGTTGTACCGTGGCGGAGATCTTTGTGGGCTATACTCGGCCTTGTCTCAGGATGGTAAGTTGGTGGTTGAAGATATCCCTCTAGTGGTGTGGGGCTGTGCTTTGGCAAAGTGGGTGGGGTTATATCCTTCCTGTTTGGCCCTGTCCGGGGTGTCCTCGGATGGGGCCACAGTGTCTCCTGACCCCTCCTGTCTCAGCCTCCAGTATTTATGCTGCAGTAGTTTGTGTCGGGGGCTAGGGTCAGTTTGTTATATCTGGAGTACTTCTCCTGTCCTATTCGGTGTCCTGTGTGAATCTAAGTGTGCGTTCTCTAATTCTCTCCTTCTCTCTTTCTTTCTCTCTCTCGGAGGACCTGAGCCCTAGGACCATGCCCCAGGACTACCAGACATGAGGACTCCTTGCTGTCCCCAGTCCACCTGGCCATGCTCCTGCTCCAGTTTCAACTGTTCTGCCTTACTATTATTCAACCATGCTAGTCATTTATGAACATTTGAACATCTTGGCCACGTTCTGTTATAATCTCCACCCGGCACAGCCAAAAGGACTGGCCACCCCACATATGCTCTCTCTAATTCTCTCTTTCTTTCTCTCTCTCTCGGAGGACCTGAGCCCTAGGACAGTGCCCCAGGACTACCTGACATGATGGCTCCTTGCTGTCCCCATTCCACCTGACTGCTGCTGCTCCAGTTTCAACTGTTCTGCCTTATTATTATTCGACCATGCTGGTCATTTATGAACATTTGAACATCTTGGTCATGTTCTGTTATAATCTCTACCCGGCACAGCCAGAAGAGGACTGGCCACCCCACATAGCCCGGTTCCTCTCTAGGTTTCTTCCTAGGTTTTGGCCTTTCTAGGGAGTTTTTCCTAGCCACCGTGCTTTTACACCTGCATTGTTTGCTGTTTGGGGTTTTAGGCTGGGTTTCTGTACAGCACTTTGAGATATCAGCTGATGTACGAAGGGCTATATAAATAAATTTGATTTGATTTGATTTGATTTGATTAATAAGTGATTGATTGTAATAAGTGATTGATTGTAATAAGTGATTGATTGTAATACGTGATTGATTGTAATAAGTGATTGATTGTAATAAGTGATTGATTGTAATAAGTGATTGATTGTAATAAGTGATTGATTGTAATAAGTGATTGATTGTTATAAGTGATTGATTGTAATAAGTGATTGATTGTAATAAGTGATTGATTGTAATAAGTGATTGATTGTATACGTGATTGATTGTATACGTGATTGATTGTTAAAAGTGATTGATTGTAATAAGTGATTGATTGTAATACGTGATTGATTGTAATAAGTGATTGATTGTAATACGTGATTGATTGTAATAAGTGATTGATTGTAATACGTGATTGATTGTAATACGTGATTGATTGTAATAAGTGATTGATTGTAATAAGTGATTGATTGTAATAAGTGATTGATTGTAATAAGTGATTGATTGTAATAAGTGATTGATTGTAATACGTGATTGATTGTAATAAGTGATTGATTGTAATAAGTGATTGATTGTAATACGTGATTGATTGTAATAAGTGATTGATTGTAAAAAGTGATTGATTGTAATAAGTGATTGATTGTAATAAGTGATTGATTGTAATAAGTGATTGATTGTAATAAGTGATTGATTGTAATAAGTGATTGATTGTTATAAGTGATTGATTGTAATAAGTGATTGATTGTAATAAGTGATTGATTGTAATAAGTGATTGATTGTAATAAGTGATTGATTGTAATACGTGATTGATTGTAATAAGTGATTGATTGTAATACGTGATTGATTGTAATAAGTGATTGATTGTTAAAAGTGATTGATTGTAATAAGTGATTGATTGTAATCGTGATTGATTGTAATAAGTGATTGATTGTAATCGTGATTGATTGTAATAAGTGATTGATTATAATACGTGATTGATTGTAATACGTGATTGATTGTAATAAGTGATTGATTGTAATAAGTGATTGATTGTAATTGATTGTATTGTGATTGATTGTAATAAGTGATTGATTGTAATAAGTGATTGATTGTAATAAGTGATTGATTGTAATAAGTGATTGATTGTAATAAGTGATTGATTGTAATAAGTGATTGATTGTTATAATAAGTGATTGATTGTAATAAGTGATTGATTGTAATAAGTGATTGATTGTAATAAGTGATTGATTGTAATACGTGATTGATTGTAATAAGTGATTGATTGTAATAAGTGTAATAAGTGATTGATTGTAATACGTGATTGATTGTAATAAGTGATTGATTGTAATAAGTGATTGATTGTAATAAGTGATTGATTGTAATAAGTGATTGATTGTAATAAGTGATTGATTGTAATAAGTGATTGATTGTAATAAGTGATTGATTGTAATAAGTGATTGATTGTAATAAGTGATTGATTGTAATAAGTGATTGATTGTAATAAGTGATTGATTGTAATAAGTGATTGATTGTAATAAGTGATTGATTGTAATAAGTGATTGATTGTTAAAAGTGATTGATTGTAATAAGTGATTGATTGTAATAAGTGATTGATTGTAATAAGTGATTGATTGTTAAAAGTGATTGATTGTAATAAGTGATTGATTGTAATAAGTGATTGATTGTAATAAGTGATTGATTGTAATAAGTGATTGATTGTAATAAGTGATTGATTGTAATAAGTGATTGATTGTAATAAGTGATTGATTGTAATAAGTGATTGATTGTTAAAAGTGATTGATTGTAATAAGTGATTGATTGTTAAAAGTGATTGATTGTAATAAGTGATTGATTGTAATAAGTGATTGATTGTTAAAAGTGATTGATTGTAATAAGTGATTGATTGTTATATGTGCAGTGTGTTAAACATGTCAGTACATGTGAGGTCTCCACTGGGACTCAGGGTAGCAGGCTGGATGGTTTCCCCAGAAACAGGACTAACACACCAGGCTCCACCTCCACCTGAAGACTCCTTCTGGAGCACAGAGAACTGGCCACTCTGGAAACACACAGACAGCACCACAACCACTGTTATCAAGGACACATACTGTACATACAGGACAATAGAAGAAGACTTTATTGTCCAATATAAACTGGTGTTGTGCTTTATACCAACCCCTCTGAGAAACACAAACAGAAGTTACAACAAGGAGACAGACAGAAGTTACAACAAGGAGGAGACAGACAGAAGTTACACCAAGGAGGAGACAGACAGAAGTTACACCAAGGAGGAGACAGACAGAAGTTACACCAAGGAGGAGACAGACAGAAGTTACACCAAGGAGGAGACAGACAGAAGTTACAACAAGGAGGAGACAGACAGAAGTTACACCAAGGAGGAGACAGACAGAAGTTACACCAAGGAGGAGACTTACACTGACTTGACAGTTACATAAAGGAGGAGACAGACAGAAGTTACACCAAGGAGGAGACAGACAGAAGTTACACCAAGGAGGAGACAGACAGAAGTTACAACAAGGGGAGACAGACAGAAGTTACACCAAGGAGGAGACAGACAGAAGTTACACCAAGGAGGAGACAGACGTTACACCAAGGAGGAGACAGACAGAAGTTACACCAAGGAGGAGACAGACAGAAGTTACACCAAGGAGGAGACAGACAGAAGTTACACCAAGGAGGAGACAGACAGAAGTTACAACAAGGAGGAGACAGACAGAAGTTACAACAAGGAGGAGACAGACAGAAGTTACACCAAGGAGGAGACAGACAGAAGTTACACCAAGGAGGAGACAGACAGAAGTTACACCAAGGGAGACAGACAGAAGTTACAACAAGGAGGAGACAGACAGAAGTTACACCAAGGAGGAGACAGACAGAAGTTACACCAAGGAGGAGACAGACAGAAGTTACAACAAGGAGGAGACAGACAGAAGTTACACCAAGGAGGAGACAGACAGAAGTTACACCAAGGAGGAGACACAGAAGTTACACCAAGGAGGAGACAGACAGAAGTTACACCAAGGAGGAGACAGACAGAAGTTACACCAAGGAGGAGACAGACAGAAGTTACACCAAGGAGGAGACAGACAGAAGTTACACCAAGGAGGAGACAGACAGAAGTTACACCAAGGAGGAGACAGACAGAAGTTACAACAAGGAGGAGACAGACATAAGTTACACCAAGGAGGAGACAGACAGAAGTTACACCAAGGAGGAGAGACAGATGTTACACCAAGGAGGAGACAGACAGAAGTTACAACAAGGAGGAGACAGACAGAAGTTACACCAAGGAGGAGACAGACAGAAGTTACAACAAGGAGACAGACAGACAGAAGTTACAACAAGGAGGAGACAGACAGGAGTTACACCAAGGAGACAGACAGAAGTTACAACAAGGAGGAGACAGACAGAAGTTACAACAAGGAGGAGACAGACAGAAGTTACACCAAGGAGACAGACAGAAGTTACACCAAGGAGACAGACAGAGCAGAATTAAGGCAGAATAAAACAAAACTAATTCCATTTCCTGATATTTATGCTCAACATTCTGACGAGGATATTCACCACTTCACAAGTTGGGTCGTAGGAGGACTGTGTCCAATCAGAGAGCAGAGCCTGAGCATAACCTCTCTGACACCGGGTCTGGCCTGGAAGACGAGAGGAGATTTCCAGAAAACAACTCAAATCATTCCACACCGACAAAAGCAGATCGGAGGAGTGCTATCCTTACATACAGAACAATGGAAGTCAGTGAGAAAATATAGAATGTCCTGTCTTACACTGTGGTCTCTGCAGGGAGCGACTGGTCAGGGAAGCTGGGATGTATCCTCCTTCCTCATCCACACACCAACACTGACCTGGAGACAGTTTCAACTCAGTCAATATAAAACTGACCTGGGGACAGTTACAACTCAGTCAATATAACACTGAGCTGGAGACAGTTACACCTCAGTCAATATAATACTGACCTGGAGACAGTTACAACTCAGTCAATATAACACTGAGCTGGAGACAGTTACAACTCAGTCAATATAATACTGACCTGCAGACAGATTCCAACTCAGTCAATATAACACTGACCTGGAGACAGTTACACCTCAGTCAATATAACACTGACCTGGAGACAGTTACAACTCAGTCAATATAACACTGACCTGGAGACAGTTACAACTCAGTCAATATAACACTGACCTGGAGACAGTTACAACTCAGTCAATATAACACTGACCTGGAGACAGTTACAACTCAGTCAATATAACACTGACCTGGAGACAGTTACAACTCAGTCAATATAACACTGAGCTGGAGACAGTTACAACTCAGTCAATATAACACTGACCTGGAGACAGTTACAACTCAGTCAATATAACACTGACCTGGAGACAGTTACAACTCAGTCAATATAACACTGACCTGAAGACAGTTACAACTCAGTCAATATAACACTGACCTGGAGACAGTTACAACTCAGTCAATATAACACTGACCTGGAGACAGTTACACCTCAGTCAATATAACACTGAGCTGGAGACAGTTACAACTCAGTCAATATAACACTGACCTGGAGACAGTTACAACTCAGTCAATATAACACCAGTGTAGCTACTTCATTAGTCTCATCTGTTTCCAATCAACATATTATGAATGAAACAATGAGATGTTGCTCATTATGAGAGGTGTCCTTCTAGAAGGGTCTAGAGAAGGTACAACGACCGGTACTGTGGCTTGTATTACACTACTACAGTTACAATGTAGAGTTGGGTTGGAGGTCAGAGGTCGGAGGTGTGACTCTGACCTGTGCTGGGGTGGCACTGGGTGGGCAGCCACTGTCTGTGGGCATCACACTGGGGCCTGTAGGGCTGGTAGCCCAGCAGTAGAGACTGTCTCTCCTCCACAGATGCTGCCTGCTGGCTCTGCCAATAGAACCGCAGAGCTGGGGAGAGAAAATACAACACGTATGTTCACAGCGTGTTTGACTGCAATATTAACGACATGTTTCAGTTAATAACAACAGCAACACTATTAGAGAGAAACAATGACATTGAGATGACACTAAATATTACAACAGTCGCCACCTAACACTTTTTAGTAGTTAACTCCTGGCAATGAAAGAAACAAGTAGTGGAGCACGTCACGCAGAGGAGGATATGACGACATATCCAGAGGATATGACATCACACCAGACACATACTGGAGTGGGCAGCAAGTCGTAGAGCAGAGTGTGAGTGGCTCAGCAGCCTATCAGAGAGCAGCGTGGTCTGGTCGGAGGAGAGGGCGTGGAGTAGCTCGTCAGAGGTCAGACGGAGACCTTCAGCCAGCAGGTAGCTGGTACCCCAGAGGAGAACATCCAGCAGAAGACCATGAGTTGACACACAAACATGTTGGAGAGGTTCTGACTCATGGAACAGTTCAGTGTCTTTAAAATACAACATATTATTAATATTATAAATAAATATAGTCACACTCTATACATGGTCCAATAATGTGCTGGGTAAACACCCAGGTGTCTTCAGGGTTACCTGTAGCCCAGAGGGATGTGGGAGCTGTTGGAGAGGAGGACCAGACGCTCAGCCTCCTCCTGGAATTGGTCCACCTCAGCCATCGCCAGGGAACAGGAGCGTGGAGCTGACCCTGGGGAGGGAAGGGGAGAGAGGGGGGGAGGACCTGGAGACAGAGGAATAGCTCAAACAATTGTTATGTCCAAAATGACACCCTACCCCCTTAATTAATAATGTAGTGGTTTGGACCAGGGCACCCTACCCCCTTAATTAATAATGTAGTGGTTTGGACCAGGGCACCCTACCCCCTTAATTAATAATGTAGTGGTTTGGACCAGGGCACCCTACCCCCTTAATTAATAATGTAGTAGTTTGGACCAGGGCACCCTACCCCCTTAATAATGTAGTGGTTTGGACCAGGGCACCCTACTCCATTAATAATGTAGTGGTTTGGACCAGGGCACCCTACTCCATTAATAATGTAGTGGTTTGGACCAGGGCACCCTACCCCCTTAATAATGTAGTGGTTTGGACCAGGGCACCCTACCCCCTTAATAATGTAGTGGTTTGGACCAGGGCACCCTACTCCCTTAATAATGTAGTGGTTTGGACCAGGGCACCCTACTCCCTTAATAATGTAGTGGTTTGGACCAGGGCACCCTACTCCATTAATAATGTAGTAGTTTGGACCAGGGCACCCTACTCCCTTAATAATGTAGTAGTTTGGACCAGGGCACCCTACTCCATTAATAATGTAGTAGTTTGGACCAGGGCACCCTACTCCATTAATAATGTAGTAGTTTGGACCAGGGCACCCTACTCCATTAATAATGTAGTAGTTTGGACCAGGGCACCCTAATCCATTAATAATGTAGTAGTTTGGACCAGGGCAAGGTAATACAGCTAGATGGACTGCACACTATGGGCCAGTTTACCGGACACAGATTAAACCTGGTCTTGGACTAAGAAGCAATTTCAATCTCCACGGAACATGCTTTTCAGTCCAGGCCTAGGCTTAATGTGTGTCTGACGAGTGGTGGATCTGCCTACTCACACTGAACAGTGTGTCCTGAAGGGGTAGTGGCGTGTCTCTCTCCCAGGAGGTCCAGACAGAAGCAACTCTTTCCCAGACACTGCAAGGCCACGTAGCTCCCGTCCTCCGCACACTTCGGCATGAACACCTCTACCCCAGCAGCCTGGCCTGACTTCACCTTCAAATTGGATCAAAGTGTATTGGCATATGCACATCGTAGGTTTACACAGTACACTACAATGAAACACTTACTCTCAAGCTCTCTGCACAAACAGCAGAGATGTAAAGTATGTAAAGTATTCAACATGTAAAGTATTCAACATGTAAAGTATTCAACATGTAAAGTATTCAACATGTAAAGTATTCAACATGTAAAGTATTCAACATGTAAAGTATTCAACATGTAAAGTATTCAACATGTAAAGTATTCAACATGTAAAGTATTCAACATGTAAAGTATTCAACATGTAAAGTATGTAAAGTTATTCAACAAAGATACAGCACAGAAAAAGGGTCAACATGCACAGAAAGAAGGGTCAACTGTAGTTATTTACAACAGCACAGAAAGAAGGGTAAAGTATTCAATACAGTAAAGTCAGTACTGTTCAACAAAAAGAAGGGTCAGACTGTAATAAAAACAATAGAACTGTAGTTATTTACAATACAGCACAGAAAGAAGGGTCAGTACTGTAGTTATTTACAATACAGCACAGAAAGAAGGGTCAGTACTGTAGTTATTTACAATACAGCACAGAAAGAAGGGTCAGTACTGTAGTTATTTACAATACAGCACAGAAAGAAGGGTCAGTACTGTAGTTATTTACAATACAGCACAGAAAGAAGAGTCAGTACTGTAGTTATTTACAATACAGCACAGAAAGAAGGGTCAGTACTGTAGTTATTTACAATACAGCACAGAAAGAAGGGTCAGTATTTACAAATACAGCACAGAAAGAAGGGTCAGTACTGTAGTTATTTACAATACAGCACAGAAAGAAGAGTCAGTACTGTAGTTATTTACAATACAGCACAGAAAGAAGGGTCAGTACTGTAGTTATTTACAATACAGCACAGAAAGAAGAGTCAGTACTGTAGTTATTTACAATACAGCACAGAAAGAAGAGTCAGTACTGTAGTTATTTACAATACAGCACAGAAAGAAGGGTCAGTACTGTAGTTATTTACAATACAGCACAGAAAGAAGGGTCAGTACTGTAGTTATTTACAATACAGCACAGAAAGAAGGGTCAGTCAGTTACTACAGTACAGAAAGAAGGGTCAGTACTGTAGTTATTTACAATACAGCACAGAAAGAAGGGTCAGTACTGTAGTTATTTACAATACAGCACAGAAAGAAGGGTCAGTACTGTAGTTATTTACAATACAGTACAGTACTGTAGTTATTTACAAACAGCACAGAAGAAGGGTCAGTACTGTAGTTATTTACAATACAGCACAGAAAGAAGAGTCAGTACTGTAGTTATTTACAATACAGCACAGAAAGAAGAGTCAGTACTGAAAGAAGAGTCAGTTATTTACAATACAGCACAGAAAGAAGGGTCAGTACTGTAGTTATTTACAATACAGCACAGAAAGAAGGGTCAGTACTGTAGTTATTTACAATACAGCACAGAAAAAGAAGGGTCAGTACTGTAGTTATTTACAATACAGCACAGAAAGAAGAGTCAGTACTGTAGTTATTTACAATACAGCACAGAAAGAAGAGTCAGTACTGAAAGAAGAGTCAGTTATTTACAATACAGCACAGAAAGAAGAGTCAGTACTGTAGTTATTTACAATACAGCACAGAAAGAAGGGTCAGTACTGTAGTTATTTACAATACAGCACAGAAAGAAGAGTCAGTACTGTAGTTATTTACAATACAGCACAGAAAGAAGAGTCAGTACTGTAGTTATTTACAATACAGCACAGTACTGTAGTTATTTACAATACAGCACAGAAAGAAGTCAGTACTGTAGTTATTTACAATACAGCACAGAAAGAAGAGTCAGTACTGTAGTTATTTACAATACAGCACAGAAAGAAGAGTCAGTACTGTAGTTATTTACAATACAGCACAGAAAGAAGAGTCAGTACTGTAGTTATTTACAATACAGCACAGAAAGAAGAGTCAGTACTGTAGTTATTTACAATACAGCACACAGTACTGTAACAATACAGACAGAAAGTCAGTACTGTAGTTATTTACAATACAGTACAGAAAGAAGAGTCAGTACTGTAGTTATTTACAATACAGCACAGAAAGAAGAGTCAGTACTGTAGTTATTTACAATACAGTACAGAAAGAAGGGTCAGTACTGTAGTTATTTACAATACAGTACAGAAAGAAGAGTCAGTACTGTAGTTATTTACAATACAGCACAGAAAGAAGGGTCAGTACTGTAGTTATTTACAATACAGCACAGAAAGAAGGGTCAGTACTGTAGTTATTTACAATACAGCACAGAAAGAAGAGTCAGTACTGTAGTTATTTACAATACAGCACAGAAAGAAGAGTCAGTACTGTAGTTATTTACAATACAGCACAGAAAGAAGGGTCAGTACTGTAGTTATTTACAATACAGCACAGAAAGAAGAGTCAGTACTGTAGTTATTTACAATACAGCACAGAAAGAAGAGTCAGTACTGTAGTTATTTACATTTACAATTTACAGCAGCACAGAAAGAAGAGTCAGTACTGTAGTTATTTACAATACAGCACAGAAAGAAGAGTCAGTACTGTAGTTATTTACAATACAGCACAGAAAGAAGAGTCAGTACTGTAGTTATTTACAATACAGCACAGAAAGAAGAGTCAGTACTGTAGTTATTTACAATACAGCACAGAAAGAAGAGTCAGTACTGTAGTTATTTACAATACAGCACAGAAAGAAGAGTCAGTACTGTAGTTATTTACAATACAGCACAGAAAGAAGAGTCAGTACTGTAGTTATTTACAATACAGCACAGAAAGAAGAGTCAGTACTGTAGTTATTTACAATACAGTACAGAAAATACAGACAGAAAGAAGAGTCAGTACTGTAGTTATTTACAATACAGCACAGAAAGAAGAGTCAGTACTGTAGTTATTTACAATACAGCACAGAAAGAAGAGTCAGTACTGTAGTTATTTACAATACAGCACAGAAAGAAGAGTCAGTACTGTAGTTATTTACAATACAGCACAGAAAGAAGAGTCAGTACTGTAGTTATTTACAATACAGCACAGAAAGAAGAGTCAGTACTGTAGTTATTTACAATACAGCACAGAAAGAAGAGTCAGTACTGTAGTTATTTACAATACAGCACAGAAAGAAGAGTCAGTACTGTAGTTATTTACAATACAGCACAGAAAGAAGAGTCAGTACTGTAGTTATTTACAATACAGTTAAAGAAGAGTCAGTACTGTAATTTACAATACAGCACAGAAAGAAGAGTCAGTACTGTAGTTATTTACAATACAGCACAGAAAGAAGAAGAGTCCAGTACTGTATTTGTACAGTCGCTCTGGAGTTATTTAGAATACAGCACTGCAAAGAGTCAGTACTTAAATGTAAATGTAAATGTAAGAGTCAGTACTGTAGTTATTTACAATACAGCACAGAAAGAAGAGTCAGTACTGTAGTTATTTACAATACAGCACAGAAAGAAGAGTCAGTACTGTAGTTATTTACAGTACAGTGTAGTTATTTACAAACAGAAGAAAGAAGGGTCAGTACTGTAGTTATTTACAATACAGCACAGAAAGAAGAGTCAGTACTGTAGTTATTTACAATACAGCACAGAAAGAAGGGTCAGTACTGTAGTTATTTACAATACAGCACAGAAAGAAGGGTCAGTACTGTAGTTATTTACAATACAGCACAGAAAGAAGGTCAGTACTGTAGTTATTTACAGCACAGAAAGAAGAGTACAGCACAGAAAGAAGAGTCAGTACTGTAGTTATTTACAATACAGCACAGAAAGAAGGGTCAGTACTGTAGTTATTTACAATACAGTACAGAAAGAAGGGTCAGTACTGTAGTTATTTACAATACAGCACAGAAAGAAGAGTCAGTACTGTAGTTATTTACAATACAGCACAGAAAGAAGAGTCAGTACTGTAGTTATTTACAATACAGCACAGAAAGAAGGGTCAGTACTGTAGTTATTTACAATACAGCACAGAAAGAAGAGTCAGTACTGTAGTTATTTACAATACAGCACAGAAAGAAGTCAGTACTGTAGTTATTTACAATACAGCACAGAAAGAAGAGTCAGTACTGTAGTTATTTACAATACAGCACAGAAAGAAGAGTCAGTACTGTAGTTATTTACAATACAGCACAGAAAGAAGAGTCAGTACTGTAGTTATTTACAATACAGCACAGAAAGAAGAGTCAGTACTGTAGTTATTTACAATACAGCACAGAAAGAAGAGTCAGTACTGTAGTTATTTACAATACAGCACAGAAAGAAGAGTCAGTACTGTAGTTATTTACAGTACAGTACAGAAAGAAGAGTCAGTACTGTAGTTATTTACAGTACAGTACAGAAAGAAGAGTCAGTACTGTAGTTATTTACAATACAGCACAGAAAGAAGAGTCAGTACTGTAGTTATTTACAATACAGCACAGAAAGAAGAGTCAGTACTGTAGTTATTTACAATACAGCACAGAAAGAAGAGTCCAATTTGTAAGTCGCTCTGGATAAGAGCGTCTGCTAAATGACTTAAATGTAAATGTAAATGTAAGAGTCAGTACTGTAGTTATTTACAATACAGCACAGAAAGAAGGGTCAGTACTGTAGTTATTTACAATACAGTACAGAAAGAAGAGTCAGTACTGTAGTTATTTACAGTACAGTACAGAAAGAAGAGTCAGTACTGTAGTTATTTACAATACAGCACAGAAAGAAGAGTCAGTGCTGTAGTTATTTACAATACAGCACAGAAAGAAGGGTCAGTACTGTAGTTATTTACAATACATCACAGAAAGAAGAGTCAGTACTGTAGTTATTTACAATACAGTACAGAAAGAAGAGTCAGTACTGTAGTTATTTACAATACAGCACAGAAAGAAGGGTCAGTACTGTAGTTATTTACAATACAGTACAGAAAGAAGAGTCAGTACTGTAGTTATTTACAATACAGCACAGAAAGAAGGGTCAGTACTGTAGTTATTTACAATAGAGCACAGAAAGAAGGGTCAGTACTGTAGTTATTTACAATACAGCACAGAAAGAAGAGTCAGTACTGTAGTTATTTACAATACAGTACAGAAAGAAGGGTCAGTACTGTAGTTATTTACAATACAGTACAGAAAGAAGGGTCAGTACTGTAGTTATTTACAATACAGCACAGAAAGAAGGGTCAGTACTGTAGTTATTTACAATACAGCACAGAAAGAAGAGTCAGTATGGTAGTTATTTACAATACAGCACAGAAAGAAGAGTCAGTACTGTAGTTATTTACAATACAGTACAGAAAGAAGAGTCAGTACTGTAGTTATTTACAATACAGCACAGAAAGAAGAGTCAGTACTGTAGTTATTTACAATACAGTACAGAAAGAAGGGTCAGTACTGTAGTTATTTACAATACAGTACAGAAAGAAGGGTCAGTACTGTAGTTATTTACAATACAGCACAGAAAGAAGGGTCAGTACTGTAGTTATTTACAGACAGGATGCAGGTATAGAAGAGTCAGTTCATTAGTTATAAACAGACAGGATGTAGGTAGGGAAGAGTCAGTACGGTAGTTATTTACAGACAGGATGTAGGTAGAGAAGAGTCAGTACGGTAGTTATTTACAGACAGGATGTAGGTAGAGAAGAGTCAGTACGGTAGTTATTTACAGACAGGATGTAGGTAGAGAAGAGTCAGTACGGTAGTTATTTACAGACAGGATGTAGGTAGAGAAGAGTCAGTTCATTAGTTATAAACAGACAGGATGCAGGTAGAGAAGAGTCAGTACGGTAGTTATTTACAGACAGGATGTAGGTAGAGAAGAGCCAGTACGGTAGTTATAAACAGACAGGATGTAGATAGAGAAGAGTCAGTACGGTAGTTATTTACAGACAGGATGCAGGTAGAGAAGAGTCAGTACGGTAGTTATTTACAGACAGGATGCAGGTAGAGAAGAGTCAGTACGGTAGTTATTTACAGACAGGATGTAGGTAGAGAAGAGTCAGTTCGGTAGTTATTTACAGAGGATGCAGGTATAGAAGAGTCAGTTCATTAGTTATAAACAGACAGGATGCAGGTAGAGAAGAGTCAGTTCATTAGTTATAAACAGACAGGATGCAGGTAGAGAAGAGTCAGTTCATTAGTTATAAACAGACAGGATGCAGGTAGAGAAGAGTCAGTACGGTAGTTATTTACAGACAGGATGCAGGTAGAGAAGAGTCAGTACGGTAGTTATTTACAGACAGGATGTAGGTAGAGAAGAGTCAGTTCATTAGTTATAAACAGACAGGATGCAGGTAGAGAAGAGTCAGTACGGTAGTTATTTACAGACAGGATGTAGGTAGAGAAGAGTCAGTTCATTAGTTATAAACAGACAGGATGCAGGTAGAGAAGAGTCAGTACGGTAGTTATTTACAGACAGGATGCAGGTATAGAAGAGTCAGTTCATTAGTTATAAACAGACAGGATGCAGGTAGAGAAGAGTCAGTACGGTAGTTATTTACAGACAGGATGCAGGTAGAGAAGAGTCAGTACGGTAGTTATTTACAGACAGGACGCAGGTAGGGAAGAGTCAGTATGGTAGTTATTTACAGTACAGAAAGAAGAGTCAGTACGGTAGTTATTTACAGACAGGATGTAGGTAGAGAAGAGTCAGTACGGTAGTTATTTACAGACAGGATGCAGGTAGAGAAGAGTCAGTACGGTAGTTATTTACAGTCTGGGGGAGTGTCATAAAGTAATTACCTTCTGAGCAGCCGCTCGCTCCCTCTCGCATCGTGACGGACACCTTGGCCTTTGACCATTGAAACGTGACCCTGTGACCTCCTGACCCTGGGGGTCAGCACACCAACACTCTGAGCCTTGGCACTGGATCTCCTGATACTGGCCGCTGTCATCACAGCTGGGCACGTACAGGGCAGAGGGCTCCCTCTCACAACCAGCACCACCGGACTGGGCGCTCTCAAACAGGACCCTGAACAGCTCACCTTTTGAATTCAAATGATTTTAATTGATTTGGGTAAAAAAGCAACTAATACGATAAGATGTAACATTGAATCCCCAGTGGACAACACATTTATCTAAACACTAGTTTCCAATGAGCTCCTCGATGGTAGAAACAAATAGCTTGTAATGATTTTTTAAAAGTCAAGACGAAGTTACAAAACGAACCGAGCTGGGTGCTGTCCTCGGCTTTGGATAAGAGGATGGTTTGGCGTAGGGTGGAGAGGAAGTCTCCGTTTTCCAGGGTGGCGCTGATGAGTTGAACCAGATCTTGGTTGTTTGCCAGACTGGCTTGACTGAAACTCAACGTGCCACTGACACCGACGGCCCCAGTGAAGTTAAACATCCCAGCGTTTCCTAAGAACTTTCCTCCGAACAGGTTCTCCTGGAGTCTCTTGGGGTTGGAGGCTAGAGATAGGGCCTTGAGGGCCATGGCCCCGCTAGGGAACATCCCCTGGATCGTCTCAGCCAGGATGGCTCCTAAATCGGATCGCTCGGAAAGGGACTCTCCTAGAGTCCCCAGCAGGAGCTGTTGGAGTTGGGGGCTGCATGGAGACAGGGGACTTGGGACTGGGTGTGTCTGTGAGTCCTTGGCTGATGGCACCTGACCTGAGGGGCTGGAGAGGAGTCTGGAGAGGGCCTGGCGACGCTCAGAGGTACAGTCCTTCACTCCAGCACCTGGATTCAGTAGAGGGAAAATGGCATGTTTCTATGAATTTTCTATAGAGGCCTAAAATATTGACTGTTGTTTTTTTAATGGCTTCTATGTACAGCATGATAAATGAATTCCCCCTGTGGGATAAGAAGGTGAACTGAAATGAAAATACAAAACAACGCAGATAAGCTTTCATCCAGTAAGCGATTATTGAGGTGTGCTCTCTGTCTGCACAGTCAATGGTATTGTACTGTTGGTTGGGAACACCTAAATGGTCAAAGCATTATTTCAAACCAACAACACTGTTACTTAGTTACCACAGTCAGGGTGTCCTCCATGTTGTCGTGTCCCAAAGATCTCCTTCCCTGTGGGGTCGACACACCAGCACTGCCCACCCGCCTGGCACTGGGTTGGCACGTAACCCCCGTCGGAAGCACAGGACGCCACAAACACATTGCCAGCTTGGGCACCAGCGGATCGCTCGCTCTCACAAGGGCTGGGGCCTACGGGACAGATAGGGAGGGAGAGAGGGAAAATTAAATACAGGAAATATAATGGGAACCAGAGGAGGCTGGTTACGGGAGGACAGCTTCTAATGATAGCAGGAATAAAGGGAATGGTATCAAACACATGGAAAGCGCGTGTTTAATGTGTTTGATTCCAGTCTAGTTATTCGCTATGAGCCCGTCCTACAAATGAAAGTGTCAACAGCCACCACTGATAGAAACGAGGCCAGATTGATGAAACTAACGTACATCTGAACCTGCCAGTCATCGCCAGCCGGATGCCCAGGAACCTCCTCTGTAGGATACGGTACATGTTGGTCTGGGAGAAGGAGCGGCCTGGTTCCAGACCGGAGAAGGCTGTGTCGTACACCTCATCTAGCAGCAGCTCCACACCTGAACACAGGGAAACAAGGATTTTACTAACACACACTGTTTAATAGTGACACGTCTTGCTCTTCATTGTAATCAGAGGGCTGATATAAATACTATGCTGCCAGTCTCTCTTGGTTAAGAGTTGAGGAGAGACTGACTGCATCACTTTAAAAAAAAACATTTTTATAAGAAACAATGTGTTGAAAATCCCAAATTGTTTGCATAGTCAACTTAGACACAGCTCTGACACACACACTTACCCCCATCAGACATGCCACCAGGGGTCTTTTCAAAGTCCCCAAATCCAGAACAAAATCAAGAAAGCGAACAGTATTATACAGAGCCATGATTGCATCCGTTCCTCTTATCTCTAATTGCTCAAATAAACAGCAAACATGGTTTCAAAAACAGGTAAAGCAACACCTCACAACACCTCCTCTATTTGACATAGATATTCTGTGTGTATCTACTGATACGTAGGCTATGTGTGACATTTTAAATGTATGTAGTTCTGTCCTTGTCTATTAATGTTCTATATTATGTCATGTTTCATGTTCTGTGTTGGACCCCAGGAAGAATAGCTGCTGCTTTCTCAACAGCTAATGGGGATCCTAATAAAATAATATACCAAAATTTCTGATTCTTGATGAAAATCCAGTTCAGAGTTATTGTAAATCATGGTTCCTGTGTGTGTGTGTGTGTGTGTGTGTGTGTGTGTGTGTGTGTGTGTGTGTGTGTGTGTGTGTGTGTGTGTGTGTGTGTGTGTGTGTGTGTGTGTGTGTGTGTGTGTGTGTGTGTGTGTGTGTGTCCTGTTGATGTAGCATCTATCTCACCTGTGCTGGGGAGCTCCCTGCCTCTGCTGTCAGCACAGAAACAGTAACTGGACACCTCTGGGAACATCTGTCTGAAGCTGCTGAACGTCTGGAATACTTTAGGGAACCTGTGGAAGATATCACACCTCTTCTCACTTCACTCTGTCTAAAATAGGCTAAGAGAAGAGTAAAATACATGACAGTACTCTGTAATACTAATTATAATACTACAATACTAATTACAATAGTATAATACTATAATATAGAGTGCATGTAGATGACAAAGTAATTCAAGTTATCTGGGAGGAACTCATTAAAGTTGTAAAGAGTTAGCTCTTCCACAAAGATGGACAGTATTTCATTAACTTACAACATTGATCCACATACAATAACTCTCTTCAAGAGCGCCTGCCTTGATGGTTAAAGGAAGCCGCAAAATAAACATTTCATGTACTAAGTCGCCGCCATCCTCCTTTTATTTGTGTTGCCAATATAAAAAGGAATCTCTTCCTTTACGTTTTTGATCTTGGGAGTCATTTGAGAAATGTCTGCTGGCTGTTTGGCAGTTAAGACCAGTTCCTGAGTGGTTTTAGAGAACCAGGAACAACTTGACTCTTGACCCCTTGGCTGTACTTGGCTGGAGCCTGGAGTGATAACAAAGACAGTCTTGTCCAGGCTGGGGGTCAATCATGCAAAGAGTTCACTGCACAAGCCCGGGTACACACACTAAGTAGGGAATATAATGCCATTTGTTGCCAAGAGATGGATGTGAAAACATCCGCTAGCCAGAAATAGACACAAGACCAAAATTATTATTATAAAATTATAATTCAAGGTCTGAAAGTAAATATTTTTGTGTAGGCTACAGTGGTTTGGGTTGGAATTTTTGCAGCTGCGCTAACTAAGAAGGACTGAACACCCTCCACGTGAAGGAGAGGAACGTCATGCTCCTCCATGAGATTTACAACGTGTCAACTATTTGTCCAAACCCACATTCCAGATGAAATGTTTACATATTGGTGGATCATCTGAAACATCTGGAATGATTTCATTGTTTACTTTAGACACTGTGAAACATTTCGAATGAATGAGGGGAGGCAGGTAGCCTAGTGGTTAGAGGAGGCAGGTAGCCTAGTGGTTAGAGGAGGCAGGTAGCCTAGTGGTTAGAGGAGGCAGGTAGCCTAGTGGTTAGAGGAGGCAGGTAGCCTAGTGGTTAGAGGAGGCAGGTAGCCTAGTGGTTAGAGGAGGCAGGTAGCCTAGTGGTTAGAGGAGGCAGGTAGCCTAGTGGTTAGAGGAGGCAGGTAGCCTAGTGGTTAGAGGAGGCAGGTAGCCTAGTGGTTAGAGGAGGCAGGTAGCCTAGTGGTTAGAGGAGGCAGGTAGCCTAGTGGTTAGAGGAGGCAGGTAGCCTAGTGGTTAGAGGAGGCAGGTAGCCTAGTGGTTAGAGGAGGCAGGTAGCCTAGTGGTTAGAGGAGGCAGGTAGCCTAGTGGTTAGAGGAGGCAGGTAGCCTAGTGGTTAGAGGAGGCAGGTAGCCTAGTGGTTAGAGGAGGCAGGTAGCCTAGTGGTTAGAGGAGGCAGGTAGCCTAGTGGTTAAAGGAGGCAGGTAGCCTAGTGGTTAAAGGAGGCAAGTAGCCTAGTGGTTAGAGGAGGCAGGTAGCCTAGTGGTTAGAGGAGGCAGGTATCCTAGTGGTTAGAGGACGCAGGTAGCCTAGTGGTTAGAGCGTTGGACTAGTAACCGAAAGGTTGAAAAATCGAATCCCCGAGCTGACAAGGTAAACCTCTGTTGTTCTGTCCCTGAACAGTTAGCCCCACTGTTCCTAGGCCGTCATTGAAATTAAGAATTTATTCTGAACTGACTTGCCTCGTTAAATAAAGGTAAAATAAAATAAAAATGTGTGAATTCTGAAAATTGCAATAAGTTCCCAGGAGACCAAGCGTCTCCATTCCTCATAACATGTTCCAGTCACCATACACAAGAATAGGATCCTATCAGGTCAGAAATGTAGAGCGAGGAGGGAAAAATAAAGTGAATTTGGGCTCCCAGTTCTCCTGTCAGCTCATCAGTGTCCACGGGTCTAAGCATTACGCTGCCATCTAGAGGCAGAAACGATAAAAAGCTTTGTACAAAACCTGTCTCACTCACACACAGGATCCCAATGCACAGCCAGGTCAAAGCAAACCCCCAGCAGTGTGTTTGTGTGAGTGAGTGATAGATGAGATTCCAACGGTCCAACAGTGAATGTCAGCGTCCCAAACGGTACATTATTCCCCTGATATAAGTGCACTACTTTTGACAAGAGCCCTATGGACCCTGGTCAAAAGTAGTGCACTAACTACACATACGGAATAGGGTGTCATTTGGGGCGCAAGCTTAAGAGTGCATATCTTTCCCTTCCAGGCACTCACCTGTTGAACGTGTGCAGAAGGTCCAAGACCATCCTGTCAGTGGTGTTGACAAACTTGCACTGCACGGACAGGAAGGAGCCATCGGCCGAGCACTGAGGGGGGGAGCGCTCCCCGACGCCGTGGAGGAGACGCCTCGACCTCACCTCACAGCTGCCTGGGCCTGAGGGAAAAGGTCAAAGGTTGTTCTGATCAGCTCTAGTCATTTATATATTACTGTGCTGTGTGGCTAAGTTGGTAGAGCATGGCACTCGCAACGTCAGGATTTGTGGGTTCGATTCCCGCTGGGGGTCACCCATTAGAAAACAGATGCACATAATACTGTAGGTGGTAAATGACATATCAATACACAACACAAGTCATCCTGCTCCTAACTAACTCACACTGAGAAGGCTTTCCGTTCTGCCGGGTCCCGTAGAGCTCCATGCCTTCCAGGTCTACACACCAGCACTGTCCCCGGGCGCTGTCACACTGCACCGCCTGGTACTCCCCAGAGGCCTGGCACTGGGGCACCAGGGGGGCATCGCCACTCAGCAGGGCCTGCTGTCTGTGGAGCTGGCAGGACGTCAGACCTGTGGGAGGAGGAGGAGGAGGAAAAGGAGGAAGAGGGTGAGGAAAAGGAGGAGGAAGAGGTCAATGATGATAGACAGCATTTACATAGTGCATCTCAAAAGGTCTACCAGTGTTCAACATGAGCCTGGCTCGGGTTCCCAGGGGGAATTCATCCCATCAGGCACCAATGTGGTTTCACTGTTAAAACAGATATTTAGGAAGAGGGGCGTTCTGCTCACAGTACACAGCTGATCCGTTCTGTCTGGATCCAGAGATCTCAGCTCCCTCTGCGTTCACACACCAGCACTCACCACCAGCACCGCTGCACTGGACGTGTCTGGAGCACACAACAGTTAGGAGAGAGCAGGGAACAGCGGCACGCTTCCCAAATGGCACCCTATTCCCGGCATAGTGCACTACGTTTGACCGGAGCCTTAGGCAAGTAGTGCACTACATAGGGATTGGGAATAGGGTTCCATTTGGGACATATTCAGGGAAATTGCTTCTTTACCGTCCTGGCTAGCTTTACCGTCCTGGCTAGCTTTACCGTCCTGGCTAGCTTTACAGTCCTAACTAGCTTTACCGTCCTGGCTAGCTTTACCAGTTCTGGCTAGCTTTTACAGTCCTGGCTAGCTTTACCGTCCTGGCTAGCTTTACGGTCCTGGCTAGCTTTTACCGTCCTGGCTAGCTTTACAGTCCTGGATAGCTTTACCGTCCTGGCTAGCTTTACTGTCCTGGCTAGCTTTACCGTCCTGGATAGCTTTTACCGTCCTGGCTAGCTTTTACAGTCCTGGATAGCTTTACCGTCCAGGCTAGCTTACCGTCCTGGCTAGCTTACCGTCCTGGCTAGCTTTACTGTCCAGGCTAGCTTCACCGTCCTGGCTAGCTTTACCGTCCTGGCTAGCTTTACCGTCCTGGCTAGCTTACCGTCCTGGATAGCTTTTACAGTCCTGGATAGCTTTACTTTCCGGCTAGCTTACCGTCCTGGCTAGCTTTTACAGTCCTGGCTAGCTTTACCGTCCTGGCTAGCTTTTACCGTCCTGGATAGCTTTTACAGTCCTGGCTAGCTTCACCGTCCTGGCTAGCTTTACCGTCCTGGCTAGCTTTACCGTCCTGGCTAGCTTTACCGTCCTGGCTAGCTTTACCGTCCTGGATAGCTTTTACAGTCCTGGATAGCTTTACCGTCCGGCTAGCTTTACCCGTCCTGGCTAGCTTTACCCGTCCTGGCTAGCTTTACCCATCCTGGCTAGCTTTTACCATCCTGGCTAGCTTTACCCATCCTGGCTAGCTTTTACCATCCTGGCTAGCTTTACCCGTCCTGGCTAGCTTTACCCGTCCTGGCTAGCTTTACCCGTCCTGGCTAGCTTTACCCGTCCTGGCTAGCTTTACCCATCCTGGCTAGCTTTTACCATCCTGGCTAGCTTTACCCATCCTGGCTAGCTTTTACCATCCTGGCTAGCTTTACCCATCCTGGCTAGCTTTTACCCATCCTGGCTAGCTTTTACCATCCTGGCTAGCTTTACCCATCCTGGCTAGCTTTACCCATCCTGGCTAGCTCTACCCATCCTGGCTAGCTTTACCCATCCTGGCTAGCTCTACCCATCCTGGCTAGCTCTACCCATCCTGGCTAGCTTTACCCATCCTGGCTAGCTCTACCCATCCTGGCTAGCTCTACCCATCCTGGCTAGCTTTACCCATCCTGGCTAGCTTTACTCATCCTGGCTAGCTGTACCGTCCAGGCTAGCTTTACCGTCCAGGCTAGCTTTATCCGTCCTGGTTAGCTTGTGTCATATACAGCACTGTCAGGTATACCTGAATCGCCCGTCCTCTGAGCACTGGGGGACATGGTCTTGTTGCCGGGCAGAACTACCACCACGTAGAGACTCACACTGACTCAGGGTCTCAGACTCCAGTTGATATTCTGAAAACAGCAGCAAATACAATTTAGTTGTTCGAAACTGTGTCCATTTCTGTGTGGGGAAATTAAAGATGTTGTATTTTGGCTTACAGGCATATTGCTCATACACACAGGAAACATAAACACAGCCTATATGATAGTATAATAAATACACTACATCCTCAAAAGTGTGTGGCCACCTGCACGTCCAACACCTCATTCCAAAATCAAGGACATTAATATGGAGTTGGTCTCCCCCTTCGCTGCTATAACCGTCTCCTGTCTTCTGGGAAGTCTTTCCACGAGATGTTGGAACATTGCGGGGACCTGCTTCCATTCAGCCACAAGAGCATTAGTGAGGTTGGGAACTGACGTTGGGCGATTAGGCCTGGCTCGCAGTCGGCTTTCCAATTCATCCTAAAGGTGTTTGATGGGGTCAGGAACCTGTGCAGTCCAGTCAAGTTCTTCCACACTGAACTCGACAAACCATTTCTAGTGACCTCGCTTTGTGCACCGATGGCATTGTCATGCTGAAAAACAGGAAAGTGCTTTCCCCAAACTGTTGCCACAAAATTGGAAACAGAATCGTGTAGAATGTCATTGTTTTCTGTAGCGTTAAGCTTTCCCCTCACTGAACCATTCCCCTAGCCTGAACCATGAAAAACAGCCCCAGACCATTATTCATTTCCCACCAAACTTTACAGTTGGCACTATGCTTTTGGGTAGGTAGTGCCAAACCCAGGTTTGTCCGTTGGACTGCCGGATGGTGAAGCGTGATTCATCACTCCAGAGAACGTGTTTCCACTGCTCCAGAGGGTGAAGCGTGATTCATCACTGCTCGGCCATGAAAACACATTTCACGAAGCTCCCGACGAACAGTAATTGTGCCGACGTTGCTTTCAGAGGCCGTTTGGAACTCGGTAGCGAGTGTGGCAACCAAGGACAGGCGATTTTTACGCGCTTCAGCACTTGGCGGTCCTTTTCTGTGAGCTTGTGTGGCCTACCACTTTGCGTCTGAGCCGGTGTTGCTCCGAGACGTTTCCACTTCACAATAAAAGCACTTACAGTTGACAGGGGCAGCTATAGCAGGGCATAAATTATACAAACTGACTTGTTGGAAAGGTGGCATCCTATGACGGTGCCACGTTGAAAGTCACTGAGTTCATCAGTAAGGCCATTCTACTGCCAATGTTTGTCTATGGAGATTGCATGGCGTTGTGCTCGATTTTATACAGGGTGAAAAAGCCAAATCCACTAATTTAGTTTGGAATATATAGTTTGGGTATACAAAATACAAATAATTATAAACATAAAAAGCATAATAAGAAAGAGGTTTAAATTACAGCTGAAAATAACTTTGAAATATTCAAAAACCCAAGATAAACTAAGAGCCCAAAGGTTTTACCTGAAATCTTCCCCTGAGACAGACAGAGGTAACACAGCAGCATGGAGGAGATCTGAACCAGGCTCATCATCTTCCTCAGTCAGTCTGCCCGTTGAACTGTGAGGAGACTGGGACTAAACCTCTGGATTTATACCATCAGTGTTAACTGCAATGTCATCCTCCCCTAGGTTGTCACCGCACTCAGGATGGAGTGTGTGACACACGTGGTCCTCACTCGCCAAACATGGAACACTCGTGTGTGTTTGGAACAATGGAAGTTCTGGAACATTCTAGTGGGAGCAGCCAAGCCTGAGACTCAGAGAGCCATCAGAAGGGAGGAGTTGGTCATGCAAGACTTGACCTGGGATGCAGTAGAAACCTCGAAACCAAATCGGAGGAAAACGGACAGAAACGTCAAGCGGGACTATCTGAATTTGTCCAATAAGAAACTGTTGTTTACGTTGCAAAACATTTTTGTACGGTTTACACAAATAAATACAACCCAGGTGAACATGACTTGCACCTTCGGGATGATGCTCTTTCAAGAGCCAACGGACGACAGGTTTCTGAAGTCTAATGACATAAAACATGGAAAACAAGGCCAGCAACAGACAACACAAATTAACATTTGAATGTGTAACAGTTTAGCACACAACAACTTTGTAATATAATCATTTAAAATAATAAGCGTAAGACGATATATTAAATATCCAGAATATCTTTTTTTAATGGCATTGTACATGTAGTAAATCACAAAGAACAGGTCTTAAATAAACTCTTAATGTACAGCTGGTATATGTCAATAAAAATCTACTTTGTTTTCTCCCCTACCGACTGGTTCTAAAACACTTTTTATACAGGTTAATAGAAACGCTAAATAAACACAGTCATTTTTCTTCAAGTATATTTTATCCTCTTATGCATTTCTATAGATGTTTCCTCATCTTTACAGTTAGAAAAACTGTACATAAAATGACCCAAAAAACAGCAATCAACACATTGCTTTTTTTTAATACGCATTTTACATCCAGCTGGCAATTTATCTTACTGTGGTACAGGTCAAACGTGTCCCCTTAGCCCGAAGACATTGTGGTGTTATGTGACGTAGCAGCCATACTGGGGCCGTACTGAAAGCATCAAAAACCCCACAGACAGAGGCTACGTCCCCAAATGGCACCCTATTCCCTACACAGTGCACTACTTTTTGAACAGGCTCCATAGGGCTCAGGGTCAAAAGTAGTGCACTACATAGGGAATAGGGTGCCATTTCGGGACATACACACAGAGACAAACGTGCCACAGATGTCCCGTGATATCAAGGCCATTTCTGTGGTTGTCATGGAGATATCCCGAAGACACAGTCATATGTCTGTCTGTGGATTGGGTGTATTATATACACCAGTCAAATATATATATATATATCTTTCCCCATGTTAACATTGTAAACTTGGTGGGTCATACCTTCAGACTTGGCACATAAAGAGAATGAAAGTTAACGATTGTAAAAGGTGGCAATAGATTCCTGAAATGAAATCAGAATGCGGTCGCTAAATGACTGATGTTAGCACTGGGTTTTTTAAACAAATCATCTCGCCCCAGTGTGAACTTGAGGGGGAACTCGAATAGTAAAACATGGCAAACAAGTTTCAGACCACGTTTCCAAAACAGAACAGATTTCCGGCAGGTTAAAGCTCGCTACAATATCATCTAACATTCACCTCGGTGATTTAGTTTCTGCATGAACTCATATATCACACAAGCAAGGCTTCCACAGCTCCGCTCCTACTGAGGCAAGAGAGTGATGGGTCGTTTCCCAAATGGCCCCCATATATTCCCTACATACTGTAGTGTACTACGGTCTAAAGGAGTGCACAATAAACGGAATAGGGTTCTATTTGGGACGGACCCATGACGAGGTGATCTCATAGCATTTTAATAATCTAATTGAATTAAATTCAATTTCAGCTATATCATAGAATGCGTGTGAACAGATTTAATGTACGTGGACCAACCCTCATTTCCTGGTTATGAAAACGTTGTGGACACTTCATAACAGGGAGTCTTAGATAAAACAACAAACGTCCTGGGCCCTACAAACTAACACTGTGTTAAACTGGTACTTTTCATCCACAAGTCCCATTTCATCAACTCAATACTTGTCAGTTATTCCAACTCAAAACACCCTTCTTTCCAATACCAAGAGTCCACTGGACTCAACTCTTTCCTGTTGGTCTCTATACATCCATTCATCCCCCTTGTATTGAGCCAACTGAAGCTTCACTCCCACAGTCTGTCTAGGAGGAGAAGGTATGCTCAGTTTGACAGTTTATGGACCACAGTAGACGTGGTGCTTCGGTGCCAGAGAGAGAGAGGACGGGGTTCACCCTGGGTTTGGATAGGACTCTCCTCTGTGAAGTGCTGTGATGACACCAGATGCCTAGTGCTGTTGCCATGCTAACCCAGGCCAGACACAGGCCAGATTCTACCTAGGTCAGGCCAACCCAAACTCACACAGAACACAGGGTGCTCATCTGTTGCACCTTGCTCAGGTCTGTGAGGAGCTGCTTGATGCGGTGTTTGAGCTGAGGCAGTCTGGCCAGGGGGTCCGGAGGCTCCAACTCCCCAGTGAAGTCCAGCCAGCTCTCCAACACTGAGGGATGCAGAGAGAGAGACGGTTAGGATCTAATAAGGTAAGAACGAGTTCCTCCTTCAATTACAATCGGGTCATTACCTCCCACTGCTTTGGTATTATTAGTGTATAGGATAGGACAGTATTATTAGTGTATAGGATAGGACAGTATTATTAGTGTATAGGATAGGACAGTATTATTAGTGTATAGGATAGGACAGTATTATTAGTGTATAGGATAGGACAGTATTATTAGTGTATAGGATAGGACAGTATTATTAGTGTATAGGATAGGACAGTATTATTAGTGTATAGGATAGGACAGTATTATTAGTGTATAGGATAGGACAGTAGTATTAGTGTATAGGATAGGACAGTATTATTAGTCTATAGGATAGGACAGTATTATTAGTGTATAGGATAGGACAGTATTATTAGTGTATAGGATAGGACAGTATTATTAGTCTATAGGATAGGACAGTGTATTATTAGTGTATAGGATAGGACAGTATTATTAGTTTATAGGATAGGACAGTGTATTATTAGTGTATAGGATAGGACAGTGTATAGGATAGGACAGTGTATTATTAGTGTATATGAGAGGACAGTGTATTAGTTTATAGGATAGGACAGTGTATTATTAGTGTACATGATAGGACAGTGTATAGGATAGGACAGTATTATTAGTTTATAGGATAGGACAGTGTATTCGTTTATAGGATAGGACAGTATTATTAGTGTATAGGATAGGACAGTATTATTAGTGTATAGGATAGGACAGTATTATTAGTCTATAGGATAGGACAGTGTATTATTAGTCTGTAGGATAGGACAGTGTATTATTAGTGTATATGAGAGGACAGTGTATTAGTATATAGGATAGGACAGTGTATTATTAGTGTATATGATAGGACAGTGTATAGGATAGGACAGTATTATTAGTTTATAGGATAGGACAGTATTATTAGTGTATAGGATAGGACAGTGTATTATTAGTGTATAGGATAGAACAGTGTATTATTAGTGTATAGGATAGAACAGTGTATTATTAGTGTATAGGATAGAACAGTGTATTATTAGTGTATAGGATAGAACAGTGTATTATTAGTGTATAGGACAGTATTATTAGTGTATAGGACAGTATTATTAGTGTATAGGACAGTATTATTAGTGTATAGGACAGGACACTATTATTAGTGTATAGGATAGGACAGTGTATTATTAGTGTATAGGATAGGACAGTATTATTAGTGTATAGGATAGGACAGTATTAGTGTATAGAATAGGACAGTGTATTATTCATGTATAGGATAGGACAGTGTATTATTAGTGTATAGGATAGGACAGTATTATTAGTCTATAGGATAGGACAGTATTATTAGTGTATAGGATAGGACAGTGTATAGGATAGGACAGTATTATTAGTTTATAGGATAGGACAGTGTTATTAGTTTATAGGATAGGACAGTATTATTAGTTTATAGGATAGGACAGTATTATTAGTTTATAGGATAGGACAGTATTAGTGTATAGGATAGGACAGTATTATTAGTTTATAGGATAGGACAGTATTATTAGTTTATAGGATAGGACAGTGTATTATTAGTGTATAGGATAGGACAGTATTATTAGTGTATAGGATAGGACAGTGTATTATTAGTGTATAGGACGGTGTATTATTAGTGTATAGGACAGTATTATTAGTGTATAGGATAGGACAGTATTATTAGTGTATAGGATAGGACAGTATTATTAGTGTATAGGATAGGACAGTATTATTAGTGTATAGGATAGGACAGTATTATTAGTGTATAGGATAGGACAGTATTATTAGTGTATAGGATAGGACAGTATTAGTCTATAGAATAGGACAGTGTATTATTCATGTAAAGGATAGGAGGTGGTGGTGGTCCTTCTGTGGCTCAGTTGGTAGAGCATGGCGCTTGTAACGCCAGGGTAGTGGGTTCGATTCCGGGACCACCCATACGTAGAATGTATGCACACATGACTGTAAGTCGCTTTGGATAAAAGCGTCAGCTAAATGGCATATATTATAGGACAGTGTATTATTCATGTATAGGATAGGACAGTGTATTAGTCTATAGGATAGGACAATGTATTATTCATGTATAGGATAGGACAGTGTATTAGTCTATAGGATAGGACAATGTATTATTCATGTATAGGATAGGACAGTGTATTAGTGTATAGGATAGGACAGTATTATTAGTTTATAGGATAGGACAGTATTATTAGTTTATAGGATAGGACAGTATTATTAGTGTATAGGATAGGACAGTGTATTAGTCTATAGGATAGGACAGTGTATTATTCATGTATAGGATAGGACAGTGTATTAGTCTATAGGATAGGACAGTGTTATTAGTCTATAGGATAGGACAGTGTATTATTCATGTATAGGATAGGACAGTATTATTAGTCTATAGGATAGGACAGTGTATTATTCATGTATAGGATAGTGTATTATTCATGTATAGGATAGGACAGTGTATTATTCATGTATAGGATAGGACAGTGTATTATTCATGTATAGGATAGGACAGTGTATTAGTCTATAGGATAGGACAGTATTAGTCTATAGGATAGGACAGTGTATTAGTCTATAGGATAGGACAGTGTATTAGTCTATAGGATAGGACAGTATTAGTCTATAGGATAGGACAGTGTATTATTCTATAGGATAGGACAGTGTATTAGTCTATAGGATAGGACAGTGTATTAGTCTATAGGATAGGACAGTGTATTAGTCTATAGGATAGGACAGTGTATTATTCATGTATAGGATAGGACAGTGTATTAGTCTATAGGATAGGACAGTGTATTAGTCTATAGGATAGGACAGTATTATTAGTCTATAGGATAGGACAGTGTATTATTCATGTATAGGATAGGACAGTGTATTAGTCTATAGGATAGGACAGTGTATTAGTCTATAGGATAGGACAGTGTATTAGTCTATAGGATAGGACAGTGTATTAGTCTATAGGATAGGACAGTGTATTAGTCTATAGGATAGGACAGTATTATTCATGTATAGGATAGGACAGTGTATTATTCATGTATAGGATAGGACAGTGTATTATTCATGTATAGGATAGGACAGTGTATTATTCATGTATAGGATAGGACAGTGTATTATTCATGTATAGGATAGGACAGTATTATTAGTGTATAGGATAGGACAGTGTATTAGTCTATAGGATAGGACAGTGTATTATTCATGTATAGGATAGGACAGTGTATTATTCATGTATAGGATAGGACAGTGTATTAGTCTATAGGATAGGACAGTGTATTAGTCTATAGGATAGGACAGTGTATTATTCATGTATAGGATAGGACAGTGTATTATTCATGTATAGGATAGGACAGTATTATTCATGTATAGGATAGGACAGTGTATTATTCATGTATAGGATAGGACAGTATTATTAGTGTATAGGATAGGACAGTATTATTAGTGTATAGGATAGGACAGTGTATTATTCATGTATAGGATAGGACAGTGTATTATTAGTCTATAGGATAGGACAGTGTATTAGTCTATAGGATAGGACAGTGTATTATTCATGTATAGGATAGGACAGTGTATTAGTCTATAGGATAGGACAGTGTATTAGTCTATAGGATAGGACAGTGTATTAGTCTATATGATAGGACAATGTATTAGTCTATAGGATAGGACAATGTATTATTCTATAGGATAGGACAGTGTATTAGTCTATAGGATAGGACAGTGTATTAGTCTATAGGATAGGACAGTGTATTATTCATGTATAGGATAGGACAGTGTATTATTCATGTATAGGATAGGACAGTGTATTATTCATGTATAGGATAGGACAGTGTATTATTCATGTATAGGATAGGACAGTGTATTATTCATGTATAGGATAAGACAGAGTATTATTCATGTATAGGATAGGACAGTGTATTATTCATGTATAGGATAGGACAGTGTATTATTCATGTATAGGATAGGACAGTGTATTATTCATGTATAGGATAGGACAGTATTATTAGTGTATAGGATAGGACAGTATTATTAGTGTATAGGATAGGACAGTGTATTATTCATGTATAGGATAGGACAGTGTATTATTAGTGTGTAGGATAGGACAATGTATTATTCATGTATAAGATAGGACAGTGTTTTATTCATGTATAGGATAGGACAGTGTTTTATTCATGTATAGGATAGGACAGTGTTTTATTCATGTATAGGATAGGACAGTGTTTTATTCATGTATAGGATAGGACAGTGTTTTATTCATGTATAGGATAGGACAGTGTATTAGTCTATAGGATAGGACAGTGTATTATTCATGTATAGGATAGGACAGTGTATTAGTCTATAGGATAGGACAGTGTATTAGTCTATAGGATAGGACAGTGTATTAGTCTATAGGATAGGACAGTGTATTATTCATGTATAGGATAGGACAGTGTATTAGTCTATAGGATAGGACAGTGTATTATTCATGTATAGGATAGGACAGTGTATTAGTCTATAGGATAGGACAGTGTTTTATTCATGTATAGGATAGGACAGTGTATTAGTCTATAGGATAGGACAGTGTATTAGTCTATAGGATAGGACAGTATTATTATTCATGTATAGGATAGGACAGTGTATTAGTAGATAGGATAGGACAGTATTAGTCTATAGGATAGGACAGTACTAGTCTATAGGATAGGACAGTGTATTATTCATGTATAGGATAGGACAGTGTATTAGTCTATAGGATAGGACAGTATTAGTCTATAGGATAGGACAGTATTAGTCTATAGGATAGGACAGTGTATTATTCATGTATAGGATAGGACAGTGTATTATTCATGTATAGGATAGGACAGTATTAGTCTATAGGATAGGACAGTGTTTTATTCATGTATAGGATAGGACAGTATTAGTCTATAGGATAGGACAGTGTTTTATTCATGTATAGGATAGGACAGTGTTTTATTCATGTATAGGATAGGACAGTATTAGTCTATAGGATAGGACAGTATTAGTCTATAGGATAGGACAGTATTAGTCTATAGGATAGGACAGTGTATTATTCATGTATAGGATAGGACAGTATTATTAGTGTATAGGATAGGACAGTATTATTAGTGTATAGGATAGGACAGTATTATTAGTGTATAGGATAGGACAGTGTATTATTCATGTATAGGATAGGACAGTGTATTATTCATGTATAGGATAGGACAGTGTATTATTGTATAGGATAGGACAGTGTATTATTCATGTATAGGATAGGACAGTGTATTCATGTATAGGATAGGACAGTGTATTATTAGTCTATAGGATAGGACAGTGTATTATTCATGTATAGGATAGGACAGTGTATTAGTCTATAGGATAGGACAGTGTATTATTCATGTATAGGATAGGACAGTGTATTAGTCTATAGGATAGGACAGTGTATTATTCATGTATAGGATAGGACAGTATTATTAGTGTATAGGATAGGACAGTATTATTAGTGTATAGGATAGGACAGTATTATTAGTGTATAGGATAGGACAGTGTATTATTAGTGTATAGGATAGGACAGTGTATTATTAGTGTATAGGATAGGACAGTGTATTATTAGTGTATAGGATAGGACAGTATTATTAGTGTATAGGATAGGACAGTATTATTAGTGTATAGGATAGGACAGTGTATTATTCATGTATAGGATAGGACAGTGTATTATTCATGTATAGGATAGGACAGTGTATTATTCATGTATAGGATAGGACAGTGTATTAGTCTATAGGATAGGACAGTGTATTATTCATGTATAGGATAGGACAGTGTATTATTCATGTATAGGATAGGACAGTGTATTATTCATGTATAGGATAGGACAGTGTATTATTCATGTATAGGATAGGACAGTATTATTAGTGTATAGGATAGGACAGTATTATTAGTTTATAGGATAGGACAGTGTATTATTCATGTATAGGATAGGACAGTGTATTATTAGTCTATAGGATAGGACAGTGTATTAGTCTATAGGATAGGACAGTGTATTATTCATGTATAGGATAGGACAGTGTATTAGTCTATAGGATAGGACAGTGTATTAGTCTATAGGATAGGACAGTGTATTAGTCTATATGATAGGACAATGTATTAGTCTATAGGATAGGACAATGTATTATTCTATAGGATAGGACAGTGTATTAGTCTATAGGATAGGACAGTGTATTAGTCTATAGGATAGGACAGTGTATTATTCATGTATAGGATAGGACAGTGTATTATTCATGTATAGGATAGGACAGTGTATTATTCATGTATAGGATAGGACAGTGTATTATTCATGTATAGGATAGGACAGTGTATTATTCATGTATAGGATAAGACAGAGTATTAGTCATGTATAGGATAGGACAGTGTATTATTAGTGTGTAGGATAGGACAATGTATTATTCATGTATAGGATAGGACAGTGTTTTATTCATGTATAGGATAGGACAGTGTATTATTAGTGTGTAGGATAGGACGATGTATTATTCATGTATAGGATAGGACAGTGTATTATTAGTGTGTAGGATAGGACAATGTATTATTCATGTATAAGATAGGACAGTGTTTTATTCATGTATAGGATAGGACAGTGTTTTATTCATGTATAGGATAGGACAGTGTTTTATTCATGTATAGGATAGGACAGTGTTTTATTCATGTATAGGATAGGACAGTGTATTAGTCTATAGGATAGGACAGTGTTTTATTCATGTATAGGATAGGACAGTGTATTAGTCTATAGGATAGGACAGTGTATTAGTCTATAGGATAGGACGGTATTATTATTCATGTATAGGATAGGACAGTGTATTATTCATGTATAGGATAGGACACTGTTTTATTCATGTATAGGATAGGATAGTGTATTATTCATGTATAGGATAGGACAGTGTATTATTCATGTATAGGATAGGACAGTATTAGTCTATAGGATAGGACAGTATTAGTCTATAGGATAGGACAGTGTATTATTCGTCTATAGGATAGGACAGTGTATTATTCATGTATAGGATAGGACAGTGTATTAGTCTATAGGATAGGACAGTGTATTATTCATGTATAGGATAGGACAGTGTATTAGTCTATAGGATAGGACAGTGTATTATTCATGTATAGGATAGGACAGTGTATTATTCATGTATAGGATAGGACAGTGTATTATTCATGTATAGGATAGGACAGTGTATTATTCATGTATAGGATAGGACAGTGTATTAGTGTATAGGATAGGACAGTGTATTAGTCTATAGGATAGGACAGTGTATTATTCATGTATAGGATAGGACAGTGTATTATTCATATATAGGATAGGACAGTATTAGTCTATAGGATAGGACAGTGTATTATTCATGTATAGGATAGGACAGTGTATTATTCATGTATAGGATAGGACAGTGTATTATTCATATATAGGATAGGACAGTATTAGTCTATAGGATAGGACAGTATTATTCATGTATAGGATAGGACAGTGTATTATTCATGTATAGGATAGGACAGTGTATTCGTCTATAGGATAGGACAGTGTATTATTCATGTATAGGATAGGACAGTGTATTATTCATATATAGGATAGGACAGTATTATTCTATAGGATAGGACAGTGTATTATTCATGTATAGGATAGGACAGTGTATTATTCATGTATAGGATAGGACAGTGTATTATTCATGTATAGGATAGGACAGTGTATTATTCATGTATAGGATAGGACAGTGTTTTATTCATGTATAGGATAGGACAGTATTAGTCTATAGGATAGGACAGTGTTTTATTCATGTATAGGATAGGACAGTGTTTTATTCATGTATAGGATAGCACAGTATTAGTCTATAGGATAGGACAGTATTAGTCTATAGGATAGGACAGTGTTTTATTCATGTATAGGATAGGACAGTATTAGTCTATAGGATAGGACAGTATTAGTCTATAGGATAGGACAGTGTTTTATTCATGTATAGGATAGGACAGTGTTTTATTCATGTATAGGATAGGACAGTGTTAGTCTATAGGATAGGACAGTGTTTTATTCATGTATAGGATAGGACAGTGTTTTATTCATGTATAGGATAGGACAGTATTAGTCTATAGGATAGGACAGTATTAGTCTATAGGATAGGACAGTGTATTATTCATGTATAGGATAGGACAGTATTAGTCTATAGGATAGGACAGTATTAGTCTATAGGATAGGACAGTGTATTATTCATGTATAGGATAGGACAGTATTAGTCTATAGGATAGGACAGTATTAGTATATAGGATAGGACAGTGTATTATTCATGTATAGGATAGGACAGTATTAGTCTATAGGATAGGACAGTGTATTATTCATGTATAGGATAGGACAGTATTAGTCTATATTAGTATTAGTCTATATTAGTCTATATTAGTCTATAGGACGGTATTATTATTCATGTATAGGATAGGACAGTATTAGTCTATAGGATAGGACAGTATTAGGGATAGGACAGTATTAGTCTATAGGATATGACAGTGTATTATTCATGTATAGGATAGGACAGTATTATTCATGTATAGGATAGGACAGTGTATTATTCATGTATAGGATAGGACAGTGTATTATTCATGTATAGGATAGGACAGTGTATTATTCATGTATAGGATAGGACAGTGTATTATTCATGTATAGGATAGGACAGTGTATTATTCATGTATAGGATAAGACAGTGTATTATTCATGTATAGGATAGGACAGTGTATTATTCATGTATAGGATAGGACAGTGTATTATTCATGTATAGGATAGGACAGTGTATTATTCATGTATAGGATAGGACAGTGTATTATTCATGTATAGGATAGGACAGTATTAGTCTACAGGATAGGACAGTGTATTATTCATGTATAGGATAGGACAGTGTATTATTCATGTATAGGATAGGACAGTGTATTATTCATGTATAGGATAGGACAGTGTATTATTCATGTATAGGATAGGACAGTGTATTATTCATGTATAGGATAGGACAGTGTATTATTCATGTATAGGATAGGACAGTATTAGTCTATAGGATAGGACAGTGTTTTATTCATGTATAGGATAGGACAGTGTATTATTAGTGTGTAGGATAGGACAATGTATTATTCATGTATAAGATAGGACAGTGTTTTATTCATGTATAGGATAGGACAGTGTTTTATTCATGTATAGGATAGGACAGTGTTTTATTCATGTATAGGATAGGACAGTGTTTTATTCATGTATAGGATAGGACAGTGTATTATTCATGTATAGGATAGGACAGTGTATTAGTCTATAGGATAGGACAGTGTATTATTCATGTATAGGATAGGACAGTGTATTAGTCTATAGGATAGGACAGTGTATTAGTCTATAGGATAGGACAGTGTATTAGTCTATAGGATAGGACAGTGTATTATTCATGTATAGGATAGGACAGTGTATTAGTCTATAGGATAGGACAGTGTATTATTCATGTATAGGATAGGACAGTGTATTAGTCTATAGGATAGGACAGTGTATTATTCATGTATAGGATAGGACAGTGTATTAGTCTATAGGATAGGACAGTGTATTAGTCTATAGGATAGGACAGTATTATTATATAGGATAGGACAGTGTATTATTCTATAGGATAGGACAGTGTATTAGTCTATAGGATAGGACAGTATTAGTCTATAGGATAGGACAGTGTATTATTCATGTATAGAATAGGACAGTGTATTAGTCTATAGGATAGGACAGTATTATTAGTCTATAGGATAGGACAGTATTAGTCTATAGGATAGGACAGTGTATTATTCATGTATAGAATAGGACAGTGTATTAGTCTATAGGATAGGACAGTGTATTATTAATGTATAGGATAGGACAGTGTATTAGTCTATAGGATAGGACAGTGTATTATTCTATAGGATAGGACAGTGTATTATTCATGTATAGGATAGGACAGTGTATTATTCATGTATAGGATAGGACAGTGTATTATTCATGTATAGGATAGGACAGTGTATTATTCATGTATAGGATAGGACAGTGTATTATTCATGTATAGGATAGGACAGTGTATTAGTCTATAGGATAGGACAGTGTATTATTCATGTATAGGATAGGACAGTGTATTATTCTATAGGATAGGACAGTGTATTATTCATGTATAGGATAGGACAGTGTATTAGTCTATAGGATAGGACAGTGTATTATTCATGTATAGGATAGGACAGTGTATTATTCATGTATAGGATAGGACAGTATTATTAGTCTATAGGATAGGACAGTGTATTATTCATGTATAGGATAGGACAGTGTATTATTCATGTATAGGATAGGACAGTATTAGTCTATAGGATAGGACAGTGTTTTATTCATGTATAGGATAGGACAGTATTAGTCTATAGGATAGGACAGTGTTTTATTCATGTATAGGATAGGACAGTGTTTTATTCATGTATAGGATAGGACAGTATTAGTCTATAGGATAGGACAGTATTAGTCTATAGGATAGGACAGTATTATTAGTCTATAGGATAGGACAGTGTATTATTAGTGTATAGGATAGGACAGTATTATTAGTGTATAGGATAGGACAGTATTATTAGTGTATAGGATAGGACAGTATTATTAGTGTATAGGATAGGACAGTGTATTATTCATGTATAGGATAGGACAGTGTATTATTCATGTATAGGATAGGACAGTGTATTATTCATGTATAGGATAGGACAGTGTATTATTCATGTATAGGATAGGACAGTGTATTATTCATGTATAGGATAGGACAGTGTATTATTCATGTATAGGATAGGACAGTGTATTATTCATGTATAGGATAGGACAGTGTATTATTCATGTATAGGATAGGACAGTGTATTAGTCTATAGGATAGGACAGTGTATTATTCATGTATAGGATAGGACAGTGTATTATTCTATAGGATAGGACTGTGTATTATTCATGTATAGGATAGGACAGTATTAGTCTATAGGATAGGACAGTGTATTATTCATGTATAGGATAGGACAGTATTAGTGTATAGGATAGGACAGTGTATTATTAGTGTATAGGATAGGACAGTGTATTAGTCTATAGGATAGGACAGTGTATTAGTCTATAGGATAGGACAGTGTATTAGTCTATAGGATAGGACAGTGTATTAGTCTATAGGATAGGACAGTGTATTAGTCTATAGGATAGGACAGTGTATTTAGTGGACCATCCCATTTACCATCATGCTCCTTCTCTAGAACACCCAGACCATCCCATTTACCATCATGCTCCTTCTCTAGAACACCCAGACCATCCCATTTACCATCATGCTCCTTCTCTAGAACACCCAGACCATCCCATTTACCATCAAGCTCCTTCTCTAGACCACCCCATTTACCATCAAGCTCCTTCTCTAGACCACCCCATTTACCATCAAGCTCCTACTCTAGACCACCCCATTTACCATCAAGCTCCTACTCTAGACCACCCCATTTACCATCAAGCTCCTACTCTAGACCACCCCATTTACCATCAAGCTCCTACTCTAGACCACCCCATTTACCATCAAGCTCCTACTCTAGACCACCCAGAACACCACATTTACCATCAAGCTCCTTCTCTAGACCACCCAGAACACCACATTTACCATCAAGCTCCTTCTCTATGAGGTCCATCCTGCCTGCCACCTGGTTCTGAACATCTTCTATGTGAGTGAGGAGGTTCATCTGCCACTGGAGACAGTTCCTGGCATGTTCCACTGAGTCTGGTCCCCTCTCATTCAGACAGCCAGGCACAGCCAGCACTGAGTCTGGTCCCCTCTCATTCAGACAGCCAGGCATAGCCAGGGAGCCAGGCACAGCCAGGGCAGTTGTCTTCTGTTGACAACACACAGCATTAACTCAACCACACAAATCTAATCAAAATTGATCAACACATTTTACAGTTAATTATTTTTAGATGAAAGCCGATAGCCTAGTGGTTAGTGAGGCGAGACAGCAACCAGAGGGTTGCCAGTTCGAATCCCGGGTCTGACAGGACAAATCTGTCCCGTAAGTCAGCTGGCAACTCGGAGGGGTTACATGTATCAAACCCTAGATACCACGGCTTGCCGTTGTGCACTTAACTCCACGGACACCCCCTGTTCCTACCTCTCCATGTAGTGTATTGTCTTTATGAGAGGTTGAGATAAACAGTCCCCTGTTCCTACCTTCCATGTAGTGTATTGTCTTTAGGAGAGGTTGGGATAAACAGTCCCCTGTTCCTACCTTCCATGTAGTGTATTGTCTTTATGAGAGGTTGAGATAAACAGTCCCCTGTTCCTACCTCTCCATGTAGTGTATTGTCTTTATGAGAGGTTGGGATAAACAGTCCCCTGTTCCTACCTCTCCATGTAGTGTATTGTCTTTATGAGAGGTTGAGATAAACAGTCCTACCTCTCCATGTAGTGTATTGTCTTTAGGAGAGGTTGGGATAAACAGTCCCCTGTTCCTACCTCTCCATGTAGTGTATTGTCTTTAGGAGAGGTTGGGATAAACAGTCCCCTGTTCCTACCTTCCATGTAGTGTATTGTCTTTATGAGAGGTTGAGATAAACAGTCCCCTGTTCCTACCTCTCCATGTAGTGTATTGTCTTTAGGAGAGGTTGAGATAAACAGTCCCCTGTTCCTACCTCTCCATGTAGTGTATTGTCTTTAGGAGAGGTTGAGATAAACAGTCCTCTGTTCCTACCTCTCCATGTAGTGTATTGTCTTTAGGAGAGGTTGAGATAAACAGTCCCCTGTTCCTACCTCTCCATGTAGTGTATTGTCTTTAGGAGAGGTTGAGATAAACAGTCCCCTGTTCCTACCTCTCCATGTAGTGTATTGTCTTTAGGAGAGGTTGAGATAAACAGTCCTACCTCTCCATGTAGTGTATTGTCTTTAGGAGAGGTTGAGATAAACAGTCCTCTGTTCCTACCTCTCCCTCCATGTAGTGTATTGTCTTTAGGAGAGGTTGAGATCAACAGTCCCCTGTTCCTACCTCTCCATGTAGTGTATTGTCTTTAGGAGAGGTTGGGATAAACAGTCCTCTGTTCCTACCTCTCCATGTAGTGTATTGTCTTTAGGAGAGGTTGAGATCAACAGTCCCCTGTTCCTACCTCTCCATGTAGTGTATTGTCTTTAGGAGAGGTTGGGATAAACAGTCCTCTGTTCCTACCTCTCCATGTAGTGTATTGTCTTTAGGAGAGGTTGAGATAAACAGTCCTACCTCTCCATGTAGTGTATTGTCTTTATGAGAGGTTGAGATAAACAGTCCCCTGTTCCTACCTCTCCATGTAGTGTATTGTCTTTAGGAGAGGTTGAGATAAACAGTCCTCTGTTCCTACCTCTCCATGTAGTGTATTGTCTTTAGGAGAGGTTGAGATAAACAGTCCTCTGTTCCTACCTCTCCCTCCATGTAGTGTATTGTCTTTAGGAGAGGTTGAGATAAACAGTCCTACCTCTCCATGTAGTGTATTGTCTTTATGAGAGGTTGAGATAAACAGTCCTACCTCTCCATGTAGTGTATTGTCTTTATGAGAGGTTGAGATAAACAGTCCTACCTCTCCATGTAGTGTATTGTCTTTATGAGAGGTTGAGATAAACAGTCCTACCTCTCCATGTAGTGTATTGTCTTTATGAGAGGTTGAGATAAACAGTCCTACCTCTCCATGTAGTGTATTGTCTTTATGAGAGGTTGAGATAAACAGTCCTACCTCTCCATGTAGTGTATTGTCTTTAGGAGAGGTTGAGATAAACAGTCCTCTGTTCCTACCTCTCCCTCCATGTAGTGTATTGTCTTTATGAGAGGTTGAGATAAACAGTCCTACCTCTCCCTCCATGTAGTGTATTGTCTTTAGGAGAGGTTGAGATAAACAGTCCTACCTCTCCATGTAGTGTATTGTCTTTATGAGAGGTTGAGATAAACAGTCCTACCTCTCCATGTAGTGTATTGTCTTTATGAGAGGTTGAGATGAAGTTACATCCCAGTTGGACCTGATGTACAACTGATGAATAAAGTGATCGTCTTAAAAACAAACAAGAGACAATGAAGATCAACAACACCTTTCTTACTTCCTGTTCCTTGGCTGTGAAGTGGGTGGAGGGGTTAGTATTAGTCATCACCAGGTCCGCCCCCACCCCTCCTCCCTCCTGGCTGTTGGAGCCGTGGGGGTCTGTAGAGGGCCAGTGTTCCAGCTGTCCGGGGCTGGGGGGTTTCTGGTAGCTGTAGAGCAGAGTGATTACAAAGACAACGATCAATAAAATACATGATGAACACACTGTAAACTAGTGACGGGCACCAATATGGCTAATTCAACACAACATGGTTCATGTTTGATTCCATACCAGTGCCCATCGCTACTGAAAGCAGGTATTACTCAGCTGAATGTGTACCTGTGTTCGCTGGTGATGTAAGTGTCTGTCTTGGAGGAGTTCTGGTTGTTCAGAGAGTTGTCTGTCAAGTGGATGCAGTCAGGGAGACCGCCCATGGGCTGGTCCTCGTCAGAGTTCACCCATGACCGAGCCCAGAAGTGCAAATTGGGATTGTGTTTGTTCCTATAGGTGGACAAGGAAGTAATGGTTCATTTTGACTCCAAATGATCATGGATCCGTTTCAAATAGCACCCTATTCCCTTTATAGTGCACTAGATTTGACCAGAGCCCTATGGCACCCTATTCCCTTTATAGTGCACTAGATTTGACCAGAGCCCTATGGCACCCTATTCCCTTTATAGTGCACTAGATTTGACCAGAGCCCTATGACACCCTATTCCCTTTATAGTGCACTAGATTTGACCAGAACCCTATGGCACCCTATTCCCTTTTTATAGTGCACTAGATTTGACCAGAACCCTATGGCACCCTATTCCCTTTTTATAGTGCACTAGATTTGACCAGAGCCCTATGGCACCCTATTCCCTTTATAGTGCACTAGATTTGACCAGAACCCTATGGCACCCTATTCCCTTTTTATAGTGCACTAGATTTGACCAGAACCCTATGGCACCCTATTCCCTTTATAGTGCACTAGATTTGACCAGAGCCCTATGACACCCTATTCCCTTTATAGTGCACTAGATTTGACCAGAACCCTATGGCACCCTATTCCCTTTTTATAGTGCACTAGATTTGACCAGAACCCTATGGCACCCTATTCCCTTTTTATAGTGCACTAGATTTGACCAGAGCCCTATGGCACCCTATTCCCTTTATAGTGCACTAGATTTGACCAGAGCCCTATGGCACCCTATTCCCTTTATAGTGCACTAGATTTGACCAGAACCTCATACTACAGACAATGAGTTCCACAGTTCTCTTCAGTGTGATGAAAACGTTGCCCTACGTGTTGACAGGGGACCTACTGTAGTATGTCCATCTTCAGCTGTAGTCCGTGAAGGACGTTGTTGACACTGAACACGTCTGCTAACAGCTGATGGGTGGACACGCTGGTCTTACAGTTCTGCTCAGAGTAGTTCTCAGAGAGGAAGGACAAGCCGTACATCTGACCCTTGTTCAACCAGTCTTTGTCATGGAGATATTTGGCACTCCACCTTTGACCTAAACAACCAAAACAAATGGACATGTCAGGAAAACAACATGTTGATGATGATAATAATAATGTAGGAATATTTTGCTCTGGTTTGTAAATTGTATAGGGTAGGTAGAAGTTGACTAGCCTGAGTGTCAGTCTGGTTTGTAAATTGTATAGGGTAGGTAGAAGTTGACTAGCCTGAGTGTCAGTCTGGTTTGTAAATTGTATAGGGTAGGTAGAAGTTGCCTAGCCTGAGTGCCAGTCTGGTTTGTAAATTGTATAGGGTAGGTAGAAGTTGCCTAGCCTGAGTGTCAGTCTGGTTTGTAAATTGTATAGGGTAGGTAGAAGTTGCCTAGCCTGAGTGCCAGTCTGGTTTGTAAATTGTATAGGGTAGGTAGAAGTTGCCTAGCCTGAGTGCCAGTCTGGTTTGTAAATTGTATAGGGTAGGTAGAAGTTGCCTAGCCTGAGTGCCAGTCTGGTTTGTAAATTGTATAGGGTAGGTAGAAGTTGCCTAGCCTGAGTGCCAGTCTGGTTTGTAAATTGTATAGGGTAGGTAGAAGTTGCCTAGCCTGAGTGTCAGTCTGGTTTGTAAATTGTATAGGGTAGGTAGAAGTTGCCCTGCCTGAGTGTCAGTCTGGTTTGTAAATTGTATAGGGTAGGTAGAAGTTGCCTAGCCTGAGTGTCAGTCTGGTTTGTAAATTGTATAGGGTAGGTAGAAGTTGCCTAGCCTGAGTGTCAGTCTGGTTTGTAAATTGTATAGGGTAGGTAGAAGTTGCCTAGCCTGAGTGTCAGTCTGGTTTGTAAATTGTATAGGGTAGGTAGAAGTTGCCTAGCCTGAGTGCCAGTCTGGTTTGTAAATTGTATAGGGTAGGTAGAAGTTGCCTAGCCTGAGTGCCAGTCTGGTTTGTAAATTGTATAGGGTAGGTAGAAGTTGACTAGCCTGAGTGCCAGTCTGGTTTGTAAATTGTATAGGGTAGGTAGAAGTTGCCGAGCCTGAGTGCCAGTTTGTTTGTGTTATCATACCAACTCCTTGTCACTCATGGTCATGTTTGGCTTGACAATGACATCAATAGAGCTGTCAAGAGCACAAACAGATCTGGGACCAGGAGATAAAAGGAGACAACAGATCTGGGACCAGGCAAGAGAAGGAGACAACAGATCTGAGACCAGGCGAGAGAAGGAGACAACAAATCTGGGACCAGGCAATAGGAGACAACAGATCTGAGATCAGGCTAAAAGTTGCCTCTAACCACTGACACAGGGTGAGATTATCTTTCATCCCCTAATGGTTTAGGTTGGGGAGTAATCTGATCCTAGATCTGTGGTTAGGGGAGTGTAGGGTATGATGTTACCTGGAGGGTCTCTGCAGATGTAACATATGTACTGGTCTGGGATGCTATCCTCCAGAAGCCCCATACACACACTGTGCTGCCAGCACATACACTCCTCACACTGAAACACAGAAGAGAGAGAGACTGAATGTGTGTGTGTGTTTAGGTGGAAACAAATACTATCTGAACCCAGGTCTGAAACATGAATAATACATTTGATTTATTTATTTAACTAGACAAGCCAGTTAGGAACTAATTCTTATTTACAAATGACAGCCTTCCCCGTCCAAACCCGGACGAGCACCGCCCGATGGGACTCCCAATCATGGCCGGTTGTGACACAGCCTGGACTCCAACCAGGGTGTCTGTAGTGACTCCTCTAGTACTGAGATGCTGTGCCTTAGACCGCTGAACCAGGGTGTCTGTAGTGACTCCTCTAGTACTGAGATGCTGTGTCTTAGACCACTGAACCAGGGTGTCTGTAGTGACGCCTCCAGTACTGAGATGCTGTGTCTTAGACCACTGAACCAGGGTGTCTGTAGTGACTCCTCTAGTACTGAGATGCTGTGTCTTAGACCACTGAACCAGGGTGTCTGTAGTGACTCCTCTAGTACTGAGATGCTGTGTCTTAGACCACTGAACCAGGGTGTCTGTAGTGACTCCTCTAGTACTGAGATGCTGTGTCTTAGACCACTGAACCAGGGTGTCTGTAGTGACTCCTCTAGTACTGAGATGCTGTGTCTTAGACCACTGAACCAGGGTGTCTGTAGTGACGCCTCTAGTACTGAGATGCTGTGTCTTAGACCACTGAACCAGGGTGTCTGTAGTGACTCCTCTAGTACTGAGATGCTGTGTCTTAGACCGCTGAACCAGGGTGTCTGTAGTGACTCCTCTAGTACTGAGATGCTGTGTCTTAGACCGCTGAACCAGGGTGTCTGTAGTGACTCCTCTAGTACTGAGATGCTGTGTCTTAGACCACTGAACCAGGGTGTCTGTAGTGACTCCTCTAGTACTGAGATGCTGTGCCTTAGACCACTGAACCAGGGTGTCTGTAGTGACGCCTCTAGTACTGAGATGCTGTGTCTTAGACCGCTGAACCAGGGTGTCTGTAGTGACTCCTCTAGTACTGAGATGCTGTGTCTTAGACCGCTGAACCAGGGTGTCTGTAGTGACTCCTCTAGTACTGAGATGCTGTGTCTTAGACCGCTGAACCAGGGTGTCTGTAGTGACTCCTCTAGTACTGAGATGCTGTGTCTGTAGTGACTCCTCTAGTACTGAGATGCTGTGTCTTAGACCGCTGAACCAGGGTGTCTGTAGTGACTCCTCTAGTACTGAGATGCTGTGTCTTAGACCGCTGAACCAGGGTGTCTGTAGTGACGCCTCTAGTACTGAGATGCTGTGTCTTAGACCGCTGAACCAGGGTGTCTGTAGTGACTCCTCTAGTACTGAGATGCTGTGCCTTAGACCGCTGAACCAGGGTGTCTGTAGTGACTCCTCTAGTACTGAGATGCTGTGCCTTAGACCGCTGAACCAGGGTGTCTGTAGTGACTCCTCTAGTACTGAGATGCTGTGCCTTAGACCGCTGAACCAGGGTGTCTGTAGTGACTCCTCTAGTACTGAGATGCTGTGTCTTAGACCGCTGAACCAGGGTGTCTGTAGTGACTCCTCTAGTACTGAGATGCTGTGTCTTAGACCGCTGAACCAGGGTGTCTGTAGTGACTCCTCTAGTACTGAGATGCTGTGTCTTAGACCGCTGAACCAGGGTGTCTGTAGTGACTCCTCTAGTACTGAGATGCTGTGTCTTAGACCACTGAACCAGGGTGTCTGTAGTGACTCCTCTAGTACTGAGATGCTGTGCCTTAGACCGCTGAACCAGGGTGTCTGTAGTGACTCCTCTAGTACTGAGATGCTGTGCCTTAGACCGCTGAACCAGGGTGTCTGTAGTGACTCCTCTAGTACTGAGATGCTGTGTCTTAGACCACTGAACCAGGGTGTCTGTAGTGACTCCTCTAGTACTGAGATGCTGTGCCTTAGACCGCTGAACCAGGGTGTCTGTAGTGACTCCTCTAGTACTGAGATGCTGTGCCTTAGACCGCTGAACCAGGGTGTCTGTAGTGACTCCTCTAGTACTGAGATGCTGTGTCTTAGACCACTGAACCAGGGTGTCTGTAGTGACTCCTCTAGTACTGAGATGCTGTGTCTTAGACCACTGAACCAGGGTGTCTGTAGTGACTCCTCTAGTACTGAGATGCTGTGTCTTAGACCGCTGAACCAGGGTGTCTGTAGTGACTCCTCTAGTACTGAGATGCTGTGTCTTAGACCACTGAACCAGGGTGTCTGTAGTGACTCCTCTAGTACTGAGATGCTGTGTCTTAGACCGCTGCGCCACTCGGGAGCCCACATGACAACAGACATGTTTATGCCCCATTGTTATGTCTGAGGGATAGTTGGAAAATTCCAGAAACTCCCCCCACATTCCTGAAACACTCCCCAAATCCCCCCACCCCCGGCCAAACGCTCCACTAACCCAGACAACGCTGGGCCAATTGTGCGCCGCCCTATGGGACTCCCGACCACGGCCGGTTGTGATACAGCCCGGGATCGAACCAGGGTCAGTAGTGACGCCTCTAGCACTGCAATGTAGCACCTTCGACCACTGCGCCACTCAGGAGGCCCATATTAGAGGCCTGAAGGGAACGCCCTGGCGGAGCTTGTGGCAGACTTGTACTTTGTACATGTATTTGTTGTAAACTCCCCAGTTAACTGATACTAAAGAGTGATTCATTTAATATTAACTTCAGGTGTCATTGGTGTTGAATTTACACCACAAGTGACTGGAATGTTCCAACCCCACCTCAGGCAGAACCACCCCCGCCTCAGGCAGAACCACCCCCCCTCAGGCAGAACCACCCCCGCCTCAGGCAGAACCACCCCCTCAGGCAGAACCACCCCGCCTCAGGGCAGAACCACCCCGCCTCAGGCAGAACCACCCCGCCTCAGGCAGAACCACCCCACCTCAGGCAGAACCACCCCCCCTCAGGCAGAACCACCCCACCTCAGGCAGAACCACCCCCACCTCAGGCAGAACCACCCCCACCTCAGGCAGAACCACCCCCACCTCAGGCAGAACCACCCCCACCTCAGGCAGAACCACCCCCACCTCAGGCAGAACCACCCCCACAGAACCACCCAGGCTCAGGCAGAACCACCCCCCACCTCAGGCAGAACCACCCCCACCTCAGGCAGAACCACCCCCACCTCAGGCAGAACCACCCCCACCTCAGGCAGAACCACCCCCACCTCAGGCAGAACCACCCCCACCTCAGGCAGAACCACCCCCACCTCAGGCAGAACCACCCCACCTCAGGCAGAACCACCCCACCTCAGGCAGAACCACCCCCACCTCAGGCAGAACCACCCCCACCTCAGGCAGAACCACCCCACCTCAGGCAGAACCACCCCCACCTCAGGCAGAACCACCCCCACCTCAGGCAGAACCACCCCACCTCAGGCAGAACCACCCCCACCTCAGGCAGAACCACCCCCCACCTCAGGCAGAACCACCCCCACCTCAGGCAGAACCACCCCCCACCTCAGGCAGAACCACCCCACCTCAGGCAGAACCACCCCACCTCAGGCAGAACCACCCCACCTCAGGCAGAACCACCCCCACCTCAGGCAGAACCACACCCACCTCAGGCAGAACCACACCCACCTCAGGCAGAACCACACCCACCTCAGGCAGAACCACACCCACCTCAGGCAGAACCACACCCACCTCAGGCAGAACCACACCCACCTCAGGCAGAACCACACCCACCTCAGGCAGAACCACCCCACCTCAGGCAGAACCACACCCACCTCAGGCAGAACCACCCCACCTCAGGCAGAACCACCCAGGCAGAACCACCCCACCTCAGGCAGAACCACCTCCACCTCAGGCAGAACCACAGAACCACACCTCAGGCAGAACCACCCCCACCTCAGGCAGAACCACCCCACCTCAGGCAGAACCACCCCACCTCAGGCAGAACCACCCCACCTCAGGCAGAACCACCCCACCTCAGGCAGAACCACCCCACCTCAGGCAGAACCACCCCCCACCTCAGGCAGAACCACCCCACCTCAGGCAGAACCACACCCACCTCAGGCAGAACCACACCCACCTCAGGCAGAACCACCCCACCTCAGGCAGAACCACCCCCCACCTCAGGCAGAACCACCCCACCTCAGGCAGAACCACCCCACCTCAGGCAGAACCACCCCACCTCAGGCAGAACACTAGTCTGAGGGCTCCAGTCAGTCCAGTACCTGAATCATGAATCCATTCTCCTCGTCCATCTCACAGATACAGCGGACGATCTCCTGGGTACCATCCTCATCCTCCTCCTGGAAGTCCTCCATGTTTAGAGAGTCAAAGTCCTGGTCGGAGGGTTCAAAACAAACCCCCTTAGTCACATCTATACATTTCCTAAGCTATAACACACAATCTATTACATAGAGGAGGATGCTAAAGGACCATGGAGTCCAGTCTGCTTCCTGTTTTCTATGTTTCCAGAAACAAATGGTAGTATGGTGACAACCCTACCTGGTTGTACTCATCTCCACTAAACAGCAGGCTCTCTGTGGTCGAGTCCTCCAGGAACTCTATGTCTGACAGATCTGGAGAGGGAGAGAGGGGGAGAGGAGGGAGAGAGAGAAAGGGGAGGGAGAGAAAGGGGGAGGGAGAGAAAGGGGGGGAGAGAAAGGGGGAGGGAGAGAGAGGAGGAGAGAAAGGGTGAGGGGAGAGAGAGGAGGGAGAGAGAGAGAGAGGGAGAGAGAGAGGGAGAGGAGAGAGAGAGAGAGAGAGAGAGGGAGGGAGAGAGAGAGAGGGAGGGAGGGAGAGAGAGAGGGAGAGGAGGGAGGGAGAGAGAGAGAGAGGAGAGAGAGGGAGAGAGAGGGAGAGAGAGGGAGAGAGAGAGAGAGGGGAGAGAGAGAGAGAGGGAGGGAGAGAGAGAGAGAGGGGAGGGAGAGAGAGAGGGAGGGAGAGAGGGAGGGAGAGAGAAGGGGGAGGGGGAGAGAGGGGGGAAAGAGGGAGAGAGAGAGAGAGGGAGAGAGAGAGAGAGAGGGAGGGAGAGAGAGGAGGGAGAGAGAGGGAGGGAGAGAGAGAGGGAGGGAGAAAGAGAGGGAGAGAAAGGGGAGGGGGAGAGAGGGAGGGAGATCGGGAGAGAATAAAAACAAGTGTAAAAACACTGCTCACATTCTTTACAACATAGATCTTGAAGTCATTTAAATTGTAAGAACGTCAGAAAACTATCGACTAAAGTTAACTTAGAAAACTGTCAGCTAAGCTAACTAAATACCAAGTGTGATCATCACAGAGTAATATACCAGTCTATTCCAATACTGAAAGGCTGAATAAAGGCTAGAGGGGCGTAAACACCTGTCAGAACCTTGAAAAACAGAGATCTAGTAGCCTGAGAAGAGATGGAGAAAGGGGACACGGTCCACATGAATCTCTTCTCAGGCTACTAGATCTAGAGATGGAGAAAGGGGACATGGTCCACATGAGTCTCTTCTCAGGCTACTAGATCTAGAGATGGAGAAAGGGGACACGGTCCACATGAATCTCTTCTCAGGCTACTAGATCTAGAGATGGAGAAAGGGGACATGGTCCACATGACTCTTCTCAGGCTACTCGATCTAGAGATGGAGAAAGGGGACATGGTCCACATGAGTCTCTTCTCAGGCTACTAGATCTAGAGATGGAGAAAGGGGACATGGTCCACATGAGTCTCTTCTCAGGCTACTAGATCTAGAGATGGAGAAAGGGGACATTGTCCACATGAGTCTCTTCTCAGGCTACTAGATCTAGAGATGGAGAAAGGGACATGGTCCACATGACTCTCTTCTCAGGCTACTAGATCTAGAGATGGAGAAAGGGGACATGGTCCACATGAGTCTCTTCTCAGGCTACTAGATCTAGAGATGGAGAAAGGGGACATGGTCCACATGAGTCTCTTCTCAGGCTACTAGATCTAGAGATGGAGAAAGGGGACATGGTCCACATGAGTCTCTTCTCAGGCTACTAGATCTAGAGATGGAGAAAGGGGACACGGTCCACATGAGTCTCTTCTCAGGCTACTAGATCTAGAGATGGAGAAAAGGGACATGGTCCACATGAGTCTCTTCTCAGGCTACTAGATCTAGAGATGGAGAAAGGGGACATGGTCCACATGAGTCTCTTCTCAGGCTACTAGATCTAGAGATGGAGAAAGGGGACACGATCCACATTAATCTCTTCTCAGGCTACTGGATCTAGAGATGGAGAAAGGGGACATGGTCCACATGAATCTCTTCTCAGGCTACTAGATATAGAGATGGAGAAAGGGGACAAGGTCCACATGAATCTCTTCTCAGGCTACTAGATCTAGAGATAGAGAAAGGGGACATGGTCCACATGAGTCTCTTCTCAGGCTACTAGATCTAGAGATGGAGAAAGGGGACAAGGTCCACATGAATCTCTTCTCAGGCTACTGGATCTAGAGATGGAGAAAGGGGACAAGGTCCACATGAATCTCTTCTCAGGCTACTAGATCTAGAGATGGAGAAAGGGGACACGGTCCACATGAATCTCTTCTCAGGCTACTGGATCTAGAGATGGAGAAAGGGAACATGGTCCACATGAGTCTCTTCTCAGGCTACTAGATCTAGAGATGGAGAAAGGGACAAGGTCCACATGAGTCTCTTCTCAGGCTACTAGATCTAGAGATGGAGAAAGGGGACAAGGTCCACATGAATCTCTTCTCAGGCTACTGGATCTAGAGATGGAGAAAGGGGACATGGTCCACATGAATCTCTTCTCAGGCTACTAGATCTAGAGATGGAGAAAGGGGACAAGGTCCACATGAATCTCTTCTCAGGCTACTGGATCTAGAGATGGAGAAAGGGAACATGGTCCACATGAATCTCTTCTCAGGCTACTAGATCTAGAGATGGAGAAAAGGGACATGGTCCACATGAATCTCTTCTCAGGCTACTGGATCTAGAGATGGAGAAAGGGGACAAGGTCCACATGAATCTCTTCTCAGGCTACTGGATCTAGAGATGGAGAAAGGGGACAAGGTCCACATTAATCTCTTCTCAGGCTACTAGATCTAGAGATGGAGAAAGGGGACAAGGTCCACATGAGTCTCTTCTCAGGCTACTAGATCTAGAGATGGAGAAAGGGGACACGGTCCACATGAATCTCTTCTCAGGCTACTGGATCTAGAGATGGAGAAAGGGGACACGGTCCACATGAATCTCTTCTCAGGCTACTGGATCTAGAGATGGAGAAAGGGGACACGGTCCACATGAATCTCTTCTCAGGCTACTGGATCTAGAGATGGAGAAAGGGACATGGTCCACATGAATCTCTTCTCAGGCTACTAGATATAGAGATGGAGAAAGGGGACAAGGTCCACATGAATCTCTTCTCAGGCTACTAGATCTAGAGATAGAGAAAGGGGACATGGTCCACATGAGTCTCTTCTCAGGCTACTAGATCTAGAGATGGAGAAAGGGGACAAGGTCCACATGAATCTCTTCTCAGGCTACTGGATCTAGAGATGGAGAAAGGGGACAAGGTCCACATGAATCTCTTCTCAGGCTACTAGATCTAGAGATGGAGAAAGGGGACACGGTCCACATGAATCTCTTCTCAGGCTACTGGATCTAGAGATGGAGAAAGGGAACATGGTCCACATGAGTCTCTTCTCAGGCTACTAGATCTAGAGATGGAGAAAGGGACAAGGTCCACATGAGTCTCTTCTCAGGCTACTAGATCTAGAGATGGAGAAAGGGGACAAGGTCCACATGAATCTCTTCTCAGGCTACTGGATCTAGAGATGGAGAAAGGGGACATGGTCCACATGAATCTCTTCTCAGGCTACTAGATCTAGAGATGGAGAAAGGGGACAAGGTCCACATGAATCTCTTCTCAGGCTACTGGATCTAGAGATGGAGAAAGGGAACATGGTCCACATGAATCTCTTCTCAGGCTACTAGATCTAGAGATGGAGAAAAGGGACATGGTCCACATGAATCTCTTCTCAGGCTACTGGATCTAGAGATGGAGAAAGGGGACAAGGTCCACATGAATCTCTTCTCAGGCTACTGGATCTAGAGATGGAGAAAGGGGACAAGGTCCACATTAATCTCTTCTCAGGCTACTAGATCTAGAGATGGAGAAAGGGGACAAGGTCCACATGAGTCTCTTCTCAGGCTACTAGATCTAGAGATGGAGAAAGGGGACACGGTCCACATGAATCTCTTCTCAGGCTACTGGATCTAGAGATGGAGAAAGGGGACACGGTCCACATGAATCTCTTCTCAGGCTACTGGATCTAGAGATGGAGAAAGGGGACACCCACATGAATCTCTTCTCAGGCTACTGGATCTAGAGATGGAGAAAGGGGACACGGTCCACATGAATCTCTTCTCAGGCTACTGGATCTAGAGATGGAGAAAGGGGACACGGTCCACATGAGTCTCTTCTCAGGCTACTAGATCTAGAGATGGAGAAAGGGGACACGGTCCACATGAATATCTTCTCAGGCTACTGGATCTAGAGATGGAGAAAGGGGACACGGTCCACATGAATCTCTTCTCAGGCTACTAGATCTAGAGATGGAGATAGGGGACATGGTCCACATGAATCTCTTCTCAGGCTACTAGATCTAGAGATGGAGAAAGGGGACATGGTCCACATGAGTCTCTTCTCAGGCTACTAGATCTAGAGATGGAGAAAGGGGACAAGGTCCACATGAATCTCTTCTCAGGCTACTGGATCTAGAGATGGAGAAAGGGGACAAGGTCCACATGAATCTCTTCTCAGGCTACTAGATCTAGAGATGGAGAAAGGGGACACGGTCCACATGAATCTCTTCTCAGGCTACTGGATCTAGAGATGGAGAAAGGGAACATGGTCCACATGAGTCTCTTCTCAGGCTACTAGATCTAGAGATGGAGAAAGGGGACAAGGTCCACATGAGTCTCTTCTCAGGCTACTAGATCTAGAGATGGAGAAAGGGGACAAGGTCCACATGAATCTCTTCTCAGGCTACTGGATCTAGAGATGGAGAAAGGGGACATGGTCCAGAATCTCTTCTCAGGCTACTAGATCTAGAGATGGAGAAAGGGGACAAGGTCCACATGAATCTCTTCCTACTGGATCTAGAGATGGAGAAAGGGAACATGGTCCACATGAATCTCTTCTCAGGCTACTAGATCTAGAGATGGAGAAAAGGGACATGGTCCACATGAATCCTTCTCAGGCTACTGGATCTAGAGATGGAGAAAGGGGACAAGGTCCACATGAATCTCTTCAGGCTACTGGATCTAGAGATGGAGAAAGGGGACAAGGTCCACCTCTTCTCAGGCTACTAGATCAGGATGGAGAAAGGGACCCACATGAGTCTCTTCTCAGGCTACTAGATCTAGAGATGGAGAAAGGGGACACGGTCCACATGAATCTCTTCTCAGGCTACTGGATCTAGAGATGGAGAAAGGGGACACGGTCCACATGAATCTCTTCTCAGGCTACTGGATCTAGAGATGGAGAAAGGGGACCGGTCCACATGAATCTCTTCTCAGGCTACTGGATCTAGAGATGGAGAAAGGGGACACGGTCCACATGAATCTCTTCTCAGGCTACTGGATCTAGAGATGGAGAAAGGGGACACGGTCCACATGAGTCTCTTCTCAGGCTACTAGATCTAGAGATGGAGAAAGGGGACACGGTCCACATGAATATCTTCTCAGGCTACTGGATCTAGAGATGGAGAAAGGGGACACGGTCCACATGAATCTCTTCTCAGGCTACTAGATCTAGAGATGGAGATACCATGGTCCACATGAATCTCTTCTCAGGCTACTAGATCTAGAGATGGAGAAAGGGACATGGTCCACATGAGTCTCTTCTCAGGCTACTAGATCTAGAGATGGAGAAAGGGGACCGGTCCACATGAATCTCTTCTCAGGCTACTAGATCTAGAGATGGAGAAAGGGGACAAGGTCCACATGAATCTCTTCTCAGGCTACTGGATCTAGAGATGGAGAAAGGGGACAAGGTCCACATGAATCTCTTCTCAGGCTACTAGATCTAGAGATGGAGAAAGGGGACAAGGTCCACATGAATCTCTTCTCAGGCTACTGGATCTAGAGATGGAGAAAGGGAACATGGTCCACATGAGTCTCTTCTCAGGCTACTAGATCTAGAGATGGAGAAAGGGGACAAGGTCCACATGAGTCTCTTCTCAGGCTACTAGATCTAGAGATGGAGAAAGGGGACAAGGTCCACATGAATCTCTTCTCAGGCTACTAATCTAGAGATGGAGAAAGGGGACACGGTCCACATGAGTCTCTTCAGGCTACTAGATCTAGAGATGGAGAAAAGGGACATGGTCCACATGAATCTCTTCTCAGGCTACTGGATCTAGAGATGGAGAAAGGGGACAAGGTCCAATGAATCTCTTCTCAGGCTACTGGATCTAGAGATGGAGAAAGGGGGACGGTCCACATGAATCTCTTCTCAGGCTACTGGATCTAGAGATGGAGAAAGGGGACACGGTCCACATGAATCTCTTCTCAGGCTACTAGATCTAGAGATGGAGAAAGGGGACATGGTCCACATTAATCTCTTCTCAGGCTACTAGATCTAGAGATGGAGAAAGGGGACACGGTCCACATGAGTCTCTTCTCAGGCTACTAGATCTAGAGATGGAGAAAGGGGACACGGTCCACATGAATCTCTTCTCAGGCTACTGGATCTAGAGATGGAGAAAGGGGACACGGTCCACATGAATCTCTTCTCAGGCTACTGGATCTAGAGATGGAGAAAGGGGACACGGTCCACATGAATCTCTTCTCAGGCTACTGGATCTAGAGATGGAGAAAGGGGACACGGTCCACATGAATCTCTTCTCAGGCTACTGGATCTAGAGATGGAGAAAGGGGACATGGTCCACATGAATCTCTTCTCAGGCTACTAGATCTAGAGATGGAGAAAGGGGACATGGTCCACATGAGTCTCTTCTCAGGCTACTAGATCTAGAGATGGAGAAAGGGGACATGGTCCACATGAATCTCTTCTCAGGCTACTCGATCTAGAGATGGAGAAAGGGGACAAGGTCCACATGAATCTCTTCTCAGGCTACTGGATCTAGAGATGGAGAAAGGGGACACGGTCCACATGAATCTCTTCTCAGGCTACTGGATCTAGAGATGGAGAAAGGGGACACGGTCCACATGAATCTCTTCTCAGGCTACTAGATCTAGAGATGGAGAAAGGGGACATGGTCCACATTAATCTCTTCTCAGGCTACTAGATCTAGAGATGGAGAAAGGGGACACGGTCCACATGAATCTCTTCTCAGGCTACTGGATCTAGAGATGGAGAAAGGGGACACGGTCCACATGAATCTCTTCTCAGGCTACTGGATCTAGAGATGGAGAAAGGGGACACGAGAATCTCTTCTCAGGCTACTGGATCTAGAGATGGAGAAAGGGGACACGGTCCACATGAATCTCTTCTCAGGCTACTGGATCTAGAGATGGAGAAAGGGGACATGGTCCACATGAATCTCTTCTCAGGCTACTAGATCTAGAGATGGAGAAAGGGGACATGGTCCACATGAGTCTCTTCTCAGGCTACTAGATCTAGAGATGGAGAAAGGGGACATGGTCCACATGAATCTCTTCTCAGGCTACTCGATCTAGAGATGGAGAAAGGGGACATGGTCCACATGAGTCTCTTCTCAGGCTACTAGATCTCTGTGAGGACCCCAGGATAGATAACTAGTAAATACTCCCTCAAAATGTCAACCTAGAAAAAAGGAGAGCAGATAGGATCCTTTTCTTTACCCAATAACATTCTACAGCAACATTCTACAGCAACATTCTACAGCAACATTCTACAGCAACATTCTACAGCAACATTCTACAGCAACATTCTACAGCAACATTCTACAGCAATATTCTACAGCAATATTCTACAGCAACATTCTACAGCAACATTCTACAGCAACATTCTACAGCAATATTCTACAGCAACATTCTACAGCAACATTCTACAGCAATATAGGGTCCACATGATGTCTGATTCAGAGTAATGACGTATGATGAATAACAATAAAAACACTATATGTGAGTTGATCAATTTGAACAGCACATTCATGTAAGAGATGTGATCAGTTGATATACACATGTATTTACACGCGTTCATTTCATAGAAAAGATGCCCTGTCAGGCGATTCCCACTCACTCTCTCCGGTCAGGTCCACAGAGAGGATGGCGCGGGGGTACTGGTAATGTTTGGTGGTGGAGCAGGAGGAAGAGGAGGAGCGGTGAAGAGCAGACGCCGTAGATCGCTCCAGGAAGGACAGGGACATGTCATCGTAGTCAGAATAACCTGCAGGTGACAAAACACAGAATGTGTTTTTATGATGTATTGAAGATGTGCTACTTCTAGCGTCTGTTTATCTTTCACATCGCTGTTTATTGGTGTTGTGTGTATTGGCTGGGGCAATTAAACTCCCCCCTTTGAGGATTGATTAAGTACTATCTTATGTCTCGTCTTAAATATATATATGTTTACAATAAGCTATACAAATGGACAGGTCATTCGCTGACAACATACTACACACAACAGCAGGAGCCCTTGGAGAAACATTAAGACACCTGAACTAAACGTACAGTGCTGCTTAGATTTCCTCTTCTTCTTCTTCTTCTTCTTCTGTTTCATTTTGAAGTGTTCCTTCTCTTTCCTGTCCCTCCGCTCTTTATCCTTCTTTTTTCCTAAAAACAACAACAACAACAACAACAACAACAACAGAACATCTATTTAAATCACCAACTGATTTTTGCTCGGAACAACAGGAGGAATGTTATTTATTACAACTGCTAAGAAGAGAAGTAGAACACAATCTCACCGATCACCTGGGATTTCTCCTCCAGTTTCACCTTCTTCTCATTCTTTATTAACCCTGTAGAAGGAGTCACGTAATTCAATCACAGTTCTCTGCAGCGAACTGGGTTGATTTAAATGTGCGACCCAAACGGCACCCTATTCCCTATATAGTGCACTACTTTAGATTGTTTCGTTTCCCCTCTGTCGTATTTCATGAGTTTTTCTTCTCATCTATATCACTCCCTCATGGTGTGTTGTTGGCCACTAACCTGGCTCCAGACCTCACAGGCCCTCAGGAAGGCCCACTGCCCTGCCACTAACCTGGTTCCAGACCTCACAGCCCCTCAGGAAGGCCCACTGCCCTGCCACTAACCTGGCTCCAGACCTCACAGCCCCTCAGGAAGGCCCACTGCCCTGCCACTAACCTGGCTCCAGACCTCACAGCCCCTCAGGAAGGCCCACTGCCCTGCCACTAACCTGGCTCCAGACCTCACAGCCCCTCAGGAAGGCCCACTGCCCTGCCACTAACCTGGTTCCAGACCTCACAGCCCCTCAGGAAGGCCCACTGCCCTGCCACTAACCTGGCTCCAGACCTCACAGCCCCTCAGGAAGGCCCACTGCCCTGCCACTAACCTGGCTCCAGACCTCACAGCCCCTCAGGAAGGCCCACTGCCCTGCCACTAACCTGGCTCCAGACCTCACAGCCCCTCAGGAAGGCCCACTACCCTGCCACTAACCCGGCTCCAGGTCTTACAGCCCCACTGCCCTGCCACTAACCTGGCTCCAGGTCTTACAGCCCCACTGCCCTGCCACTAACCCGGCTCCAGGTCTTACAGCCCCACTGCCCTGCCACTAACCCGGCTCCAGGTCTTACAGCCCCACTGCCCTGCCACTAACCTGGCTCCAGACCTCACAGCCCCACTGCCCTGCCACTAACCCGGCTCCAGGTCTTACAGCCCCACTGCCCTGCCACTGGCCCAGGTCTTACAGCCCCACTGCCCTGCCACTAACCTGGCTCCAGACCTCACAGCCCCACTGCCCTGCCACTAACCCGGCTCCAGGTCTTACAGCCCCACTGCCCTGCCACTAACCTGGCTCCAGGTCTTACAGCCCCACTGCCCTGCCACTAACCTGGCTCCAGGTCTTACAGCCCCACTGCCCTGCCACTAACCCGGCTCCAGGTCTTACAGCCCCACTGCCCTGCCACTAACCTGGCTCCAGACCTCACAGCCCCACTGCCCTGCCACTAACCCGGCTCCAGGTCTTACAGCCCCACTGCCCTGCCACTAACCTGGCTCCAGGGTCTTACAGCCCCACTGCCCTGCCACTAACCTGGCTCCAGGTCTTACAGCCCCACTGCCCTGCCACTAACCTGGCTCCAGGTCTTACAGCCCCACTGCCCTGCCACTAACCCGGCTCCAGGTCTTACAGCCCCACTGCCCTGCCACTAACCCGGCTCCAGGTCTTACAGCCCCACTGCCCTGCCACTAACCTGGCTCCAGACCTCACAGCCCCTCAGGAAGGCCCACTACCCTGCCACTAAACTGGCTCCAGGTCTTACAGCCCCACTGCCCTGCCACTAACCTGGCTCCAGGTGCTTGTCCTTCTTCAGAATCTTGTCGTGGAGGGACTCGAAGCTCTTCTCCTGAGGCGGCGGAGGGAGAGACAGCTCTGTGCTGTCAGAGCTCATGGAGGCAGAGGAGCGCTTCTTCCTGTTCAACCTGGGAGGTTTCAGACAGCTCCCCAGTCCAGTACATTCCAGTTGGAACATATGGCCCGGAGGGTACAGTGCTGAGGGACAGAGGAGACAGTATAAAACATACGGCCCTGAGGGGACAGAGGAGACAGTATAAAACATACGGCCCTGAGGGGACAGAGGAGACAGGATAAAACATATGGCCCTGAGGGGACAGAGGAGACAGTATAAAACATACGGCCCTGAGGGGACAGAGGAGACAGTATAAAACATACGGCCCTGAGGGGACAGAGGAGACAGTATAAAACATACGGCCCTGAGGGGACAGAGGAGACAGTATAAAACATACGGCCCTGAGGGGACAGAGGAGACAGTATAAAACATACGGCCCTGAGGGGACAGAGGAGACAGTATAAAACATATGGCCCTGAGGGGACAGAGGAGACAGGATAAAACATATGGCCCTGAGGGGACAGAGGAGACAGTATAAAACATACGGCCCTGAGGGGACAGGATAAAACATATGGCCCTGAGGGGACAGAGGAGACAGTATAAAACATATGGCCCAGAGGGGACAGAGGAGACAGGATAAAACATATGGCCCAGAGGGGACAGAGGAGACAGTATAAAACATATGGCCCAGAGGGGACAGCGCTGAGGGACAGAGGAGACAGTATAAAACATACGGCCCTGAGGGGACAGAGGAGACAGTATAAAACATACGGCCCTGAGGGGACAGAGGAGACAGTATAAAACATACGGCCCTGAGGGGACAGAGGAGACAGTATAAAACATACGGCCCTGAGGGGACAGAGGAGACAGTATAAAACATACGGCCCTGAGGGGACAGAGGAGACAGTATAAAACATATGGCCCTGAGGGGACAGAGGAGACAGTATAAAACATATGGCCCTGAGGGGACAGAGGAGACAGTATAAAACATATGGCCCTGAGGGGACAGTATAAAACATATGGCCCTGAGGGGACAGAGGAGACAGTATAAAACATATGGCCCTGAGGGGACAGAGGAGACAGTATAAAACATATGGCCCTGAGGGGACAGAGGAGACAGTATAAAACATATGGCCCTGAGGGGACAGAGGAGACAGTATAAAACATATGGCCCTGAGGGGACAGTATAAAACATATGGCCCTGAGGGGACAGAGGAGACAGTATAAAACATACGGCCCTGAGGGGACAGAGGAGACAGTATAAAACATACGGCCCTGAGGGGACAGAGGAGACAGGATAAAACATACGGCCCTGAGGGGACAGAGGAGACAGTATAAAACATACGGCCCTGAGGGGACAGAGGAGACAGTATAAAACATACGGCCCTGAGGGGACAGAGGAGACAGTATAAAACATACGGCCCTGAGGGGACAGAGGAGACAGTATAAAACATACGGCCCTGAGGGGACAGAGGAGCCAGTATAAAACATATGGCCCTGAGGGGACAGAGGAGACAGGATAAAACATATGGCCCTGAGGGAACAGAGGAGACAGTATAAAACATACGGCCCTGAGGGGACAGAGGAGACAGTATAAAACATATGGCCCTGAGGGGACAGAGGAGACAGTATAAAACATACGCCCTGAGGGGACAGAGGAGACAGGATAAAACATATGGCCCTGAGGGGACAGAGGAGACAGTATAAAACATATGGCCCAGAGGGGACGCTGAGGGACAGAGGAGACAGTATAAAACATACGGCCCTGAGGGGACAGAGGAGACAGTATAAAACATACGGCCCTGAGGGGACAGAGGAGACAGTATAAAACATATGGCCCTGAGGGGACAGAGGAGACAGTATAAAACATATGGCCCTGAGGGGACAGAGGAGACAGTATAAAACATATGGCCCTGAGGGGACAGAGGAGACAGTATAAAACATATGGCCCTGAGGGGACAGAGGAGACAGTATAAAACATATGGCCCTGAGGGGACAGCGCTGAGGGACAGAGGGGGGTGAGAGAGAGTATAAGGTTGGGCTCTGGACAAAAGTAGTGCACTATATAGGGAATAGGGTGCCATTTGGGATACAACCTAAAACAATGTTGTGAATTTGTGTATTCAAGTTACATACAACTAACTGTGTTTTCAAATGAATGGAATCTAAATCCATACACGATGAGGTGGAGACAGTCCTGCGTCTCTTTGTGTTGTCAGGGACCTCCAGCAGGGTGGTGGTGGTGGGCATGGAGGCTGAGGTGGCCCGGGTACGACCAGCCCTTTCTGGGGAGCCTGGCAGCTCAGAGTCCTGGAGGTCTTTGTCAGCGTTGTGGTAATACTTGAGGTGGTAGTCCAGCAGCTTGGCTTTGCGGAAGGCCTTGGAGCACCCAGGGATCTTACACTTGTAGAGGTCCAGGTCGTTGGGAGACGTTGGGTCATCACACCACTTGGTGTTCATGACTGAGAGAGAGAGAGAGAGAGAGAGAGAGAGAGGACACACAGAGGAGAGAGAGAGAGAGGACACACAGAGGAGAGAGAGAGAGAGGACACACAGAGGAGAGAGAGAGAGAGGACACACAGAGGAGAGAGAGAGAGAGGACACACAGAGGAGAGAGAGAGAGAGGACACACAGAGGAGAGAGAGAGAGAGAGACACAGAGAGAGAGAGAGAGAGAGAGAGAGAGAGAGAGACACACAGAGGAGAGAGAGAGAGAGGACACAGAAGAGAGAGTGAGAGAGGTGACACAGAAGAGAGAGAGAGAGAGAGTGACACACAGAAGAGAGAGAGAGAGAGGTGACACAGAAGAGAGAGAGGTGACACAGAGGAGAGAGAGAGAGAGGTGAAATTCCACAGTGTGCCATCACAGCAGCAAGATTTGTGACCTGTTGCCACGAGAAAAGGGCAACCAGTGAAGAACAAACACCATTGTAAATACAACCCATATTTATGCTTATTCATTTTATCTTGTGTCCTTTAACTATTTGTACATTGTATATATATATATAATATGACATTTGTAATGTCTTTACTGTTTTTAAACTTCTGTATGTGTAATGTTTACTGTTAATTTTTGTTGTTTTTCACTTTATATATTCACTTTGTATGTTGTCCACCTCACTTGCTTTGTCAATGTTAACACATGTTTCCCATGCCAATAAAGCCCTTGAATTGAATTGAATTGAGAGGTGACGCACAGAGAGGAGAGAGAGGAGAGAGAGGAGAGAGAGAAAGAGAGAAAGAGAGAAAGAGAGAAAGAGAGAAAGAGAGAGAGAGAGAGAGAGAGAGAGAGAGACGAGAGAGAGAGAGAGATGACACACAGACGAGAGAGAGAGAGAGAGAGAGATGACACACAGAGAGAGAGAGAGAGAGAGAGAGATGACACACAGACGAGAGAGAGCGAGAGAGAGAGAGAGAGAGAGAGAGAGAGACACACAAAGGAGAGAGAGTGAGGGGGAGGGAATGTTTTTCTGGATTATCAAGTCTCTCAGTCCAGAACATGACACCCTTTTTGTTTAAGCTGGGCTGAAGAGCGTTTGAGTATGCTTCCATTCTATCGGACAGAGAGGACTTGGTAAAGATCGGCTTCTTACCGGAACATGAATAATAATTGCAGTAAGCCTTGAAGGAAATGAAAAGTAATGGTTGAAAGTAATACAATCAAAGTGAAATAATCTGGAATAAAGTCGAGGAGAAAACCTACTTGGCTCCCTGGTGTGTTTGTTTAGTTTCGAGGTCCTGGTAATACTTCTCCTCACAGCAGCTGCAAATCAAACAGAAACTCAGATGGATTAGGACATTATCTAACGGACATTATCCTGTACAATGTCTGACCCTAACGGCACCCTACTCCCATAGAAAGTACACTACTTTAGCACACTTTGTAGGGAATAGAGGGCCATTTGAGATGCTAGAGTTGAGAATAAATAACTCCCCCAGTCAAGAATTACCTGCAGCTGGGAATTTGTCTGCCACTGCCGTATGATTGGCTGATGGCCCGTCAGTCAGCTGGTCTCTGTGTGTGATTGGTGGATGAGATGGTGTGAGGATGGAGGCAGCAGATGAAGGTGTAGGTGGTATGCCGACACAGTAGTTGTGGAGGGTCGATGACTCTGCCTTCTCCACAGAGTTTGTCATTTGATCTAAAGGAGGACAATCACACACAGAATAGATTCAAGGTTGAATAAATAGACCTGTTTTCCTGGTTGTTCATGTTTTGTTTTTTCTTGGTCAGGGTTGTATTCATTAGTGCACACTGTAGCAAAACATTTTGTCACGCAAAATTAAAAACAAGCGTTTGTTATTTGACAAGTTCAGGTCGTTCCCTCCCTGTTTCGGCCCATTCAGTTCCTAGTTAATATGACCCCGTTCGCGAAGGTCGTCAGGAAGAACTCCTGTCCCTCGAGGCTGCACTCACCCTCTGGAGAGGAGGGGTCTTTGTGAGATGTGTTGTGCTCCCTCCCATGGGGTGAGAGGTCAGGGCACTGGGTGGTGGCGGGTTGAGAGGTCACGCTGGGGTCAGAGTTCATATCAGGGCTGACGGTGGCCAGGCGCTGGGAGCGTCTCCTCCTCTGGCTCTGTTCTGAGCTCCTGGGGGAGTCTGGAGGAACCGTCTCACCATGCCCTGTTGGAGAGGAAGCACAGCCCCGTCACTTAACAAACAACCAAATGACCCACTAAGTATCATCATGGAAAATAGTTTTGTGCTGACAGTGATCGTAGCCCGAGCTCCCCAAGTCTTACTACTGTTGGGTTCTGAGAATATGAAATATACTAATTCATGTCACTGAGGGAGAGAGCTTAATGTATAACGTTTACATTATGTCAGGATATGTTTTTGTTAGCCATCAGGCATCCTATGGGTGGGATCCTCTGGGATGAGAAGAGACACAGTCTGGTACCAATCACCATGTCAGCCTTGAGTTGGGGAGGAGTGAGCACTTTGAGGTAGCGGTCAGGTCAGATGAAGTGAGGAAGAACAGATATCACTAAGGTTCTGTCTAGCAACAGAGATGCATTGGTTGTTTAGAGGTGTAGGAGGAGACTCAGCATAGGAGGAAGGGTTAAATATCAGTGCTTGTGTGAACAACGTCTTTGACTAATGCAGCTGTATTGGTCCTCTGGGAAAAATAAACTTGTTTAAGCTTTCATAGAGTCTGTGGAGTTTTTACTGGGAGAATTAGAACCTAACACTTCTGAGGCAATTAGTTCGTTTTTCCCCCCCAAAAAATCTTCCAAAAACTGTATACATAAAGTTCATATTTGTAACACCACTTGTGTCTAAGACTATACACTACTTTGAGTTAGTTAGTGGAAGTACTTTTCCCACTGTGATCCTGTCCCTCAGCAGACAGACCTGAGGTAGCCGTGTCTGGGCAGCTGTGTCTGGGGGAGGGACTCAGCATGGACTCTGGGGCTGACATGGTGTCCTCCCCAGCAGACAGAGTAGTGATGGAGCACGGTGGTCTGGACGCTCTCTGCTTCTGGCTGCTGTTAACCAAGACAAACGGGCTCTTCATTATTTAACAAATTATTATACAAATAGCAACAAAAAATATGAATTACAAGTACAACTTACAATTACATTATTAATGACAAATTATTACCTGATTACAATACACTGTAAATATACCAATAAAGCACAGATTTCCTAGGGCATTGAAAGCCAATAGCTATCTTGTCAAACGCTACCTGTTGGACTCCCCAGAGTGGTGCTTCAGACGCCTGTTCCGACACTTGGCTGGAGAGCCCGTCACAGAGGACCCCGTCTGTCTCTGGCCCTGTAAGGAATCCTGGTCTGCTGTTCTTGGTACCTTCTGGAACAATACACAGAGGAATAAACAGTGGGATTGCTGTCATGAACTGACTCTTGGGTTAAGTCCCAAATGGGATCCTATTCCGTATTTAGTGCACTACTTTTGTTATGGGCTCTGGTCCAAAGCAGTGCGCTATATAGGGAATAGGATGCCATTGGGGACACAATCTTAGAAAAACAAATACTATGGCGCAAAGTCTGTCTTTTTAAGTTATTTTATGTATGTATGTATGTATGTATGTATGTATGTATGTATGTATGTATGTACTACAGTGAGTGACTAGCTGGTACCTGTTGTTGGGACATTATCTACACTACAGTGAGTGACTAGCTGGTACCTGTTGTTGGGACATTATCTACACTACAGTGAGTGACTAGCTGGTACCTGTTGTTGGGACATTATCTACACTACAGTGAGTGACTAGCTGGTACCTGTTGTTGGGACATTATCTACACTACAGTGAGTGACTAGCTGGTACCTGTTGTTGGGACATTATCTACACTACAGTGAGTGACTAGCTGGTACCTGTTGTTGGGACATTATCTACACTACAGTGAGTGACTAGCTGGTACCTGTTGTTGGGACATTATCTACACTACAGTGAGTGACTAGCTGGTACCTGTTGTTGGGACATTATCTACACTACAGTGAGTGACTAGCTGGTACCTGTTGTTGGGACATTATCTACACTACAGTGAGTGACTAGCTGGTACCTGTTGTTGGGACATTATCTACACTACAGTGAGTGACTAGCTGGTACCTGTTGTTGGGACATTATCTACACTACAGTGAGTGACTAGCTGGTACCTGTTGTTGGGACATTATCTACACTACAGTGAGTGACTAGCTGGTACCTGTTGTTGGGACATTATCTACACTACAGTGAGTGACTAGCTGGTACCTGTTGTTGGGACATTATCTACACTACAGTGAGTGACTAGCTGGTACCTGTTGTTGGGACATTATCTACACTACAGTGAGTGACTAGCTGGTACCTGTTGTTGGGACATTATCTACACTACAGTGAGTGACTAGCTGGTACCTGTTGTTGGGACATTATCTACACTACAGTGAGTGACTAGCTGGTACCTGTTGTTGGGACATTATCTACACTACAGTGAGTGACTAGCTGGTACCTGTTGTTGGGACATTATCTACACTACAGTGAGTGACTAGCTGGTACCTGTTGTTGGGACATTATCTACACTACAGTGAGTGACTAGCTGGTACCTGTTGTTGGGACATTATCTACACTACAGTGAGTGACTAGCTGGTACCTGTTGTTGGGACATTATCTACACTACAGTGAGTGACTAGCTGGTACCTGTTGTTGGGACATTATCTATACTACAGTGAGTGACTAGCTGGTACCTGTTGTTGGGACATTATCTACACTACAGTGAGTGACTAGCTGGTACCTGTTGTTGGGACATTATCTACACTACAGTGAGTGACTAGCTGGTACCTGTTGTTGGGACATTATCTATACTACAGTGAGTGACTAGCTGGTACCTGTTGTTGGGACGTCACTGGGACTTCTGTCCGCTCCTTCTTACAGTCAGCATCATCTTCATGGGATTCTGAAAGGCAGAGGGAGAAGAATATAACAGGTCCATTAACAGGTTGGAACGCCACACACACTGGCTGTCCCAAATGGCACCCTATATCCTCTATAGTGTACTACCTTTGGCCCAGTCCCTGGTCAAAAGTAGTGCCCTATAAAGGGAATAGGGTGTAATTTGGGAGACACATTGTACATGTGATGGTTAACTAAGAAGGAGGGCCCTGGGGTGAAATATGACCTGTGGTTTTACAGGCCTGGATCCTCCAGGGTGAACTATGACCTGTGGTTTTACAGGCCTGGATCCTCCAGGGTGAACTATGACCTGTTGTTTTACAGGCCTGGATCCTCCAGGGTGAAATATGACCTGTGGTTTTACAGGCCTGGATCCTCCAGGGTGAAATATGACCTGTGGTTTTACAGGCCTGGATCCTCCAGGGTGAAATATGACCTGTTGTTTTACAGGCCTGGATCCTCCAGGGTGAAATATGACCTGGTTTTACAGGCCTGGATCCTCCAGGGTGAAATATGACCTGAGGTTTTACAGGCCTGGATCCTCCAGGGTGAAATATGACCTGTGGTTTTACAGGCCTGGATCCTCCAGGGTGAAATATGACCTGTTGTTTTACAGGCCTGGATCCTCCAGGGTGAAATATGACCTGTTGTTTTACAGGCCTGGATCCTCCAGGGTGAAATATGACCTGTGGTTTTACAGGCCTGGATCCTCCAGGGTGAAATATGACCTGTGGTTTTACAGGCCTGGATCCTCCAGGGTGAAATATGACCTGTTGTTTTACAGGCCTGGATCCTCCAGGGTGAAATATGACCTGTGGTTTTACAGGCCTGGATCCTCCAGGGTGAAATATGACCTGTGGTTTTACAGGCCTGGATCCTCCAGGGTGAAATATGACCTGTGGTTTTACAGGCCTGGATCCTCCAGGGTGAAATATGACCTGTGGTTTTACAGGCCTGGATCCTCCAGGGTGAAATATGACCTGTGGTTTTACAGGCCTGGATCCTCCAGGGTGAAATATGACCTGTTGTTTTACAGGCCTGGATCCTCCAGGGTGAAATATGACCTGTGGTTTTACAGGCCTGGATCCTCCAGGGTGAAATATGACCTGTGGTTTTACAGGCCTGGATCCTCCAGGGTGAAATATGACCTGTGGTTTTACAGGCCTGGATCCTCCGGGGTGAAATATGACCTGTGGTTTTACAGGCCTGGATCCTCCAGGGTGAAATATGACCTGTGGTTTTACAGGCCTGGATCCTCCAGGGTGAAATATGACCTGTTGTTTTACAGGCCTGGATCCTCCAGGGTGAAATATGACCTGTTGTTTTACAGGCCTGGATCCTCCAGGGTGAAATATGACCTGTGGTTTTACAGGCCTGGATCCTCCAGGGTGAAATATGACCTGTGGTTTTACAGGCCTGGATCCTCCAGGGTGAAATATGACCTGTTGTTTTACAGGCCTGGATCCTCCAGGGTGAAATATGACCTGTTGTTTTACAGGCCTGGATCCTCCAGGGTGAAATATGACCTGTTGTTTTACAGGCCTGGATCCTCCAGGGTGAAATATGACCTGTTGTTTTACAGGCCTGGATCCTCCAGGGTGAAATATGACCTGTTGTTTTACAGGCCTGGATCCTCCAGGGTGAAATATGACCTGTTGTTTTACAGGCCTGGATCCTCCAGGGTGAAATATGACCTGTTGTTTTACAGGCCTGGATCCTCCAGGGTGAAATATGACCTGTTGTTTTACAGGCCTGGATCCTCCAGGGTGAAATATGACCTGTTGTTTTACAGGCCTGGATCCTCCAGGGTGAAATATGACCTGTTGTTTTACAGGCCTGGATCCTCCAGGGTGAAATATGACCTGTTGTTTTACAGGCCTGGATCCTCCAGGGTGAAATATGACCTGTTGTTTTACAGGCCTGGATCCTCCAGGGTGAAATATGACCTGTGGTTTTACAGGCCTGGATCCTCCAGGGTGAAATATGACCTGTGGTTTTACAGGCCTGGATCCTCCAGGGTGAAATATGACCTGTGGTTTTACAGGCCTGGATCCTCCAGGGTGAAATATGACCTGTTGTTTTACAGGCCTGGATCCTCCAGGGTGAAATATGACCTGTTGTTTTACAGGCCTGGATCCTCCAGGGTGAAATATGACCTGTGGTTTTACAGGCCTGGATCCTCCAGGGTGAAATATGACCTGTGGTTTTACAGGCCTGGATCCTCCAGGGTGAAATATGACCTGTTGTTTTACAGGCCTGGATCCTCCAGGGTGAAATATGACCTGTTGTTTTACAGGCCTGGATCCTCCAGGGTGAAATATGACCTGTGGTTTTACAGGCCTGGATCCTCCAGGGTGAAATATGACCTGTGGTTTTACAGGCCTGGATCCTCCAGGGTGAAATATGACCTGTTGTTTTACAGGCCTGGATCCTCCAGGGTGAAATATGACCTGTGGTTTTACAGGCCTGGATCCTCCAGGGTGAAATATGACCTGTGGTTTTACAGGCCTGGATCCTCCAGGGTGAAATATGACCTGTGGTTTTACAGGCCTGGATCCTCCAGGGTGAAATATGACCTGTTGTTTTACAGGCCTGGATCCTCCAGGGTGAAATATGACCTGTTGTTTTACAGGCCTGGATCCTCCAGGGTGAAATATGACCTGTGGTTTTACAGGCCTGGATCCTCCAGGGTGAAATATGACCTGTGGTTTTACAGGCCTGGATCCTCCAGGGTGAAATATGACCTGTGGTTTTACAGGCCTGGATCCTCCAGGGTGAAATATGACCTGTGGTTTTACAGGCCTGGATCCTCCAGGGTGAAATATGACCTGTGGTTTTACAGGCCTGGATCCTCCAGGGTGAAATATGACCTGTGGTTTTACAGGCCTGGATCCTCCAGGGTGAAATATGACCTGTTGTTTTACAGGCCTGGATCCTCCAGGGTGAAATATGACCTGTTGTTTTACAGGCCTGGATCCTCCAGGGTGAAATATGACCTGTGGTTTTACAGGCCTGGATCCTCCAGGGTGAAATATGACCTGTGGTTTTACAGGCCTGGATCCTCCGGGGTGAAATATGACCTGTGGTTTTACAGGCCTGGATCCTCCAGGGTGAAATATGACCTGTGTTTTACAGGCCTGGATCCTCCAGGGTGAAATATGACCTGTTGTTTTACAGGCCTGGATCCTCCAGGGTGAAATATGACCTGTGGTTTTACAGGCCTGGATCCTCCAGGGTGAAATATGACCTGTGGTTTTACAGGCCTGGATCCTCCAGGGTGAAATATGACCTGTTGTTTTACAGGCCTGGATCCTCCAGGGTGAAATATGACCTGTGGTTTTACAGGCCTGGATCCTCCAGGGTGAAATATGACCTGTGGTTTTACAGGCCTGGATCCTCCAGGGTGAAATATGACCTGTGGTTTTACAGGCCTGGATCCTCCAGGGTGAAATATGACCTGTGGTTTTACAGGCCTGGATCCTCCAGGGTGAAATATGACCTGTGGTTTTACAGGCCTGGATCCTCCAGGGTGAAATATGACCTGTGGTTTTACAGGCCTGGATCCTCCAGGGTGAAATATGACCTGTGGTTTTACAGGCCTGGATCCTCCAGGGTGAAATATGACCTGTGGTTTTACAGGCCTGGATCCTCCAGGGTGAAATATGACCTGTGGTTTTACAGGCCTGGATCCTCCAGGGTGAAATATGACCTGTGGTTTTACAGGCCTGGATCCTCCAGGGTGAAATATGACCTGTTGTTTTACAGGCCTGGATCCTCCAGGGTGAAATATGACCTGTGGTTTTACAGGCCTGGATCCTCCAGGGTGAAATATGACCTGTGGTTTTACAGGCCTGGATCCTCCAGGGTGAAATATGACCTGTACAGGCCTGGATCCTCCAGGGTGAAATATGACCTGTGGTTTTACAGGCCTGGATCCTCCAGGGTGAAATATGACCTGTGGGCCTTTTGAAATATGACCTGTGGTTTTACAGGCCTGGATCCTCCAGGGTGAAATATGACCTGTGTTTTACAGGCCTGGATCCTCCAGGGTGAAATATGACCTGTGGTTTTACAGGCCTGGATCCTCCAGGGTGAAATATGACCTGTTGTTTTACAGGCCTGGATCCTCCAGGGTGAAATATGACCTGTTGTTTTACAGGCCTGACCTGTTGTTTTACAGGCCTGGATCCTCCAGGGTGAAATATGACCTGTGGTTTTACAGGCCTGGATCCTCCAGGGTGAAATATGACCTGTGGTTTTACAGGCCTGGATCCTCCAGGGTGAAATATGACCTGTGGTTTTACAGGCCTGGATCCTCCAGGGTGAAATATGACCTGTTGTTTTACAGGCCTGGATCCTCCGGGGTGAAATATGACCTGTGGTTTTACAGGCCTGGATCCTCCAGGGTGAACAGGCCTGGATCCTCCATATGACCTGTTGTTTTACAGGCCTGGATCCTCCAGGGTGAAATATGACCTGTGGTTTTACAGGCCTGGATCCTCCAGGGTGAAATATGACCTGTTGTTTTACCCTGGATCCTCCAGGGTGAAATTGACCTGTGGTTTTACAGGCCTGGATCCTCCAGGGTGAAATATGACCTGTGGTTTTACAGGCCTGGATCCTCCAGGGTGAAATATGACCTGTGGTTTTACAGGCCTGGATCCTCCAGGGTGAAATATGACCTGTGGTTTTACAGGCCTGGATCCTCCAGGGTGAAATATGACCTGTGGTTTTACAGGCCTGGATCCTCCAGGGTGAAATATGACCTGTTGTTTTACAGGCCTGGATCCTCCAGGGTGAAATATGACCTGTGGTTTTACAGGCCTGGATCCTCCAGGGTGAAATATGACCTGTGGTTTTACAGGCCTGGATCCTCCAGGGTGAAATATGACCTGTGGTTTTACAGGCCTGGATCCTCCAGGGTGAAATATGACCTGTGGTTTTACAGGCCTGGATCCTCCAGGGTGAAATATGACCTGTGTTTTACAGGCCTGGATCCTCCAGGGTGAAATATGACCTGTGGTTTTACAGGCCTGGATCCTCCAGGGTGAAATATGACCTGTGGTTTTACAGGCCTGGATCCTCCAGGGTGAAATATGACCTGTGGTTTTACAGGCCTGGATCCTCCAGGGTGAAATATGACCTGTGGTTTTACAGGCCTGGATCCTCCAGGGTGAAATATGACCTGACAGGCCTGGATCCTCCAGGGTGAAATATGACCTGTGGTTTTACAGGCCTGGATCCTCCAGGGTGAAATATGACCTGTTGTTTTACAGGCCTGGATCCTCCAGGGTGAAATATGACCTGTGGTTTTACAGGCCTGGATCCTCCAGGGTGAAATATGACCTGTGGTTTTACAGGCCTGGATCCTCCAGGGTGAAATATGACCTGTTGTTTTACAGGCCTGGATCCTCCAGGGTGAAATATGACCTGAAATATGACCTGTGGTTTTACAGGCCTGGATCCTCCAGGGTGAAATATGACCTGTGGTTTTACAGGCCTGGATCCTCCAGGGTGAAATATGACCTGTGGTTTTACAGGCCTGGATCCTCCAGGGTGAAATATGACCTGTTGTTTTACAGGCCTGGATCCTCCAGGGTGAAATATGACCTGTTGTTTTACAGGCCTGGATCCTCCAGGGTGAAATATGACCTGTGGTTTTACAGGCCTGGATCCTCCAGGGTGAAATATGACCTGTGGTTTTACAGGCCTGGATCCTCCGGGTGAAATATGACCTGTGGTTTTACAGGCCTGGATCCTCCAGGGTGAAATATGACCTGTGGTTTTACAGGCCTGGATCCTCCACCTGTGGTTTTAGGCCTGGATCCTCCAGGGTGAAATATGACCTGTGGTTTTACAGGCCTGGATCCTCCAGGGTGAAATATGACCTGTGGTTTTACAGGCCTGGATCCTCCAGGGTGAAATATGACCTGTTGTTTTACAGGCCTGGATCCTCCAGGGTGAAATATGACCTGTTGTTTTACAGGCCTGGATCCTCCAGGGTGAAATATGACCTGTGGTTTTACAGGCCTGGATCCTCCAGGGTGAAATATGACCTGTGGTTTTACAGGCCTGGATCCTCCAGGGTGAAATATGACCTGTGGTTTTACAGGCCTGGATCCTCCAGGGTGAACTATGACCTGTGGTTTTACAGGCCTGGACCCTCTGAGTTGAATAACATGCTATCTTGTCCATTTCTCCTTCTCTTAGATCTCATGTCTTGCTGCTCTGAGGAGGGCTTGGTTTCTTACTCATCATCACCACGGCGTCTTTGTTATCATTGGAGAGGTTGAGAGTAAAGAATCATAACATCTAAATGATACCACTACTCCACTATCACACTGCTGTATGATACTAGCTACATGACAACAGTAACATCTAAATGATACCACTACTCCACTACTCCATATCACTGCTGTATGATACTAGCTACATGACAACAGTAACATCTAAATGATACCACTACTCCACTACTCCATATCACTGCTGTATGATATAGCTACCATCTAAATGATACCACTACTCCATATCACTGCTGTATGATACTAGCTACATGACAACAGTAACATCTAAATGATACCACTACTCCATATCACTGCTGTATGATACTAGCTACATGACAACAGTAACATCTAAATGATACCACTACACTACTCCATATCACTGCTGTATGATACTAGCTACATGACAACAGTAACATCTAAATGATACCACTACTCCACTACTCCATATCACTGCTGTATGATACTAGCTACATGACAACAGTAACATCTAAATGATACCACTACTCCATATCACTGCTGTATGATACTAGCTACATGACAACAGTAACATCTAAATGATACCACTACTCCATTTCACTGCTGTATGATACTAGCTACATGACAACAGTAACATCTAAATGATACCACTACTCCACTACTCCATATCACTGCTGTATGATACTAGCTACATGACAACAGTAACATCTAAATGATACCACTACTCCATATCACTGCTGTATGATACTAGCTACATGACAACAGTAACATCTAAATGATACCACTACTCCACTACTCCATATCACTGCTGTATGATACTAGCTACATGACAACAGTAACATCTAAATGATACCACTACTCCATATCACTGCTGTATGATACTAGCTACATGACAACAGTAACATCTAAATGATTCCACTACTCCATATCACTGCTGTATGATACTAGCTACATGACAACAGTAACATCTAAATGATACCACTACTCCATTTCACTGCTGTATGATACTAGCTACATGACAACTGTAACATCTAAATGATACCACTACTCCATATCACTGCTGTATGATACTAGCTACATGACAACAGTAACATCTAAATGATACCACTACTCCATTTCACTGCTGTATGATACTAGCTACATGACAACAGTAACATCTAAATGATACCACTACTCCACTGCTGTATGATACTAGCTACATGACAACTGTAACATCTAAATGATTCTGCTGTATGATACTAGCTACATGACAACAGTAACATCTAAATGATACCACTACTCCATTTCACTGCTGTATGATACTAGCTACATGACAACAGTAACATCTAAATGATACCACTACTCCACTACTCCATATCACTGCTGTATGATACTAGCTACATGACAACAGTAACATCTAAATGATACCACTACTCCATTTCACTGCTGTATGATACTAGCTACATGACAACAGTAACATCTAAATGATACCACTACTCCACTACTCCATATCACTGCTGTATGATACTAGCTACATGACAACAGTAACATCTAAATGATACCACTACTCCATATCACTGCTGTATGATACTAGCTACATGACAACAGTAACATCTAAATGATACCACTACTCCACTACTCCATATCACTGCTGTATGATATTAGCTACATGACAACAGTAACATCTAAATGATACCACTACTCCACTACTCCATATCACTGCTGTATGATACTAGCTACATGACAACAGTAACATCTAAATGATACCACTACTCCATATCACTGCTGTATGATACTAGCTACATGACAACAGTAACATCTAAATGATACCACTACTCCATATCACTGCTGTATGATACTAGCTACATGACAACAGTAACATCTAAATGATACCACTACTCCACTACTCCATATCACTGCTGTATGATACTAGCTACATGACAACAGTAACATCTAAATGATACCACTACTCCACTACTCCATATCACTGCTGTATGATACTAGCTACATGACAACAGTAACATCTAAATGATACCACTACTCCACTACTCCATATCACTGCTGTATGATACTAGCTACATGACAACAGTAACATCTAAATGATACCACTACTCCATATCACTGCTGTATGATACTAGCTACATGACAACAGTAACATCTAAATGATACCACTACTCCACTACTCCATATCACTGCTGTATGATACTAGCTACATGACAACAGTAACATCTAAATGATACCACTACTCCATATCACTGCTGTATGATACTCTACATGACAACAGTAACATCTAATGATACCACTATGATACTAGCTACATGACAACAGTAACATCTAAATGATACCACTACTCCATATCACTGCTGTATGATACTAGCTACATGACAACAGTAACATCTAAATGATACCACTACTCCACTACTCCATATCACTGCTGTATGATACTAGCTACATGACAACAGTAACATCTAAATGATACCACTACTCCATATCACTGCTGTATGATACTAGCTACATGACAACAGTAACATCTAAATGATACCACTACTACATATCACTGCTGTATGATACTAGCTACATGACAACTGTAACATCTAAATGATGCCACTACTACATATCACAGCTGTATGATATTAGCTACATGACAACTGTAACATCTAAATGATACCACTACTCCATATCACTGCTGTATGATACTAGCTACATGACAACAGTAACATCTAAATGATACCACTACTCCATATCACTGCTGTATGATACTAGCTACATGACAACAGTAACATCTAAATGATACCACTACTCCATTTCACTGCTGTATGATACTAGCTACATGACAACAGTAACATCTAAATGATTCCACTACTCCATATCACTGCTGTATGATACTAGCTACATGACAACAGTAACATCTAAATGATACCACTACTCCATTTCACTGCTGTATGATACTAGCTACATGACAACTGTAACATCTAAATGATTCCACTACTCCATATCACTGCTGTATGATACTAGCTACATGACAACAGTAACATCTAAATGATACCACTACTCCATTTCACTGCTGTATGATACTAGCTACATGACAACAGTAACATCTAAATGATACCACTACTCCATCCATATCACTGCTGTATGATACTAGCTACATGACAACAGTAACATCTAAATGATACCACTACTCCATTTCACTGCTGTATGATACTAGCTACATGACAACAGTAACATCTAAATGATACCACTACTCCACTACTCCATATCACTGCTGTATGATACTAGCTACATGACAACAGTAACATCTAAATGATACCACTACTCCATATCACTGCTGTATGATACTAGCTACATGACAACAGTAACATCTAAATGATACCACTACTCCACTACTCCATATCACTGCTGTATGATACTAGCTACATGACAACAGTAACATCTACATGATACCACTACTCCATATCACTGCTGTATGATACTAGCTACATGACAACAGTAACATCTAAATGATACCACTACTCCACTACTCCATATCACTGCTGTATGATACTAGCTACATGACAACTGTAACATCTAAATGATACCACTACTCCACTACTCCACTACTCCACTACTCCATATCACTGCTGTATGATACTAGCTACATGACAACTGTAACATCTAAATGATACCACTACTCCATATCACTGCTGTATGATACTAGCTACATGACAACAGTAACATCTAAATGATACCACTACTCCATATCACTGCTGTATGATACTAGCTACATGACAACAGTAACATCTAAATGATACCACTACTCCACTACTCCATATCACTGCTGTATGATACTAGCTACATGACAACAGTAACATCTAAATGATACCACTACTCCACTACTCCATATCACTGCTGTATGATATTAGCTACATGACAACAGTAACATCTAAATGATACCACTACTCCATATCACTGCTGTATGATACTAGCTACATGACAACAGTAACATCTAAATGATACCACTACTACATATCACTGCTGTATGATACTAGCTACATGACAACAGTAACATCTAAATGATACCACTACTCCATATCACTGCTGTATGATACTAGCTACATGACAACAGTAACATCTAAATGATACCACTACTCCACTACTCCATATCACTGCTGTATGATACTAGCTACATGACAACAGTAACATCTAAATGATTCCACTACTCCATATCACTGCTGTATGATACTAGCTACATGACAACAGTAACATCTAAATGATACCACTACTCCATATCACTGCTGTATGATACTAGCTACATGACAACAGTAACATCTAAATGATACCACTACTCCACTACTCCATATCACTGCTGTATGATACTAGCTACATGACAACAGTAACATCTAAATGATACCACTACTCCATATCACTGCTGTATGATACTAGCTACATGACAACAGTAACATCTAAATGATACCACTACTCCACTACTCCATATCACTGCTGTATGATACTAGCTACATGACAACAGTAACATCTAAATGATACCACTACTCCACTACTCCATATCACTGCTGTATGATACTAGCTACATGACAACAGTAACATCTAAATGATACCACTACTCCATATCACTGCTGTATGATACTAGCTACATGACAACAGTAACATCTAAATGATACCACTACTCCATATCACTGCTGTATGATACTAGCTACATGACAACAGTAACATCTAAATGATACCACTACTCCACTACTCCATATCACTGCTGTATGATACTAGCTACATGACAACAGTAACATTTAAATGATACCACTACTCCATATCACTGCTGTATGATACTAGCTACATGACAACAGTAACATCTAAATGATACCACTACTCCATATCACTGCTGTATGATACTAGCTACATGACAACAGTAACATCTAAATGATACCACTACTCCATATCACTGCTGTATGATACTAGCTACATGACAACAGTAACATCTAAATGATACCACTACTCCATATCACTGCTGTATGATACTAGCTACATGACAACAGTAACATCTAAATGATACCACTACTCCACTACTCCATATCACTGCTGTATGATATTAGCTACATGACAACTGTAACATCTAAATGATACCACTACTCCATATCACTGCTGTATGATACTAGCTCCATGACAACAGTAACATCTAAATGATTCCACTACTCCATATCACTGCTGTATGATACTAGCTACATGACAACAGTAACATCTAAATGATACCACTACTCCATTTCACTGCTGTATGATATTAGCTACATGACAACTGTAACATCTAAATGATACCACTACTCCATATCACTGCTGTATGATACTAGCTACATGACAACTGTAACATCTAAATGATACCACTACTCCATTTCACTGCTGTATGATACTAGCTACATGACAACAGTAACATCTAAATGATACCACTACTCCATTTCACTGCTGTATGATACTAGCTACATGACAACTGTAACATCTAAATGATTCCACTACTCCATATCACTGCTGTATGATACTAGCTACATGACAACAGTAACATCTAAATGATACCACTACTCCATACTCCATATCACTGCTGTATGATACTAGCTACATGACAACAGTAACATCTACATGATACCACTACTCCACTACTCCATATCACTGCTGTATGATACTAGCTACATGACAACAGTAACATCTAAATGATACCACTACTCCATTTCACTGCTGTATGATACTAGCTACATGACAACAGTAACATCTAAATGATACCACTACTCCACTACTCCATATCACTGCTGTATGATATTAGCTACATGACAACTGTAACATCTAAATGATACCACTACTCCATATCACTGCTGTATGATACTAGCTACATGACAACAGTAACATCTAAATGATACCACTACTCCACTACTCCATATCACTGCTGTATGATACTAGCTACATGACAACTGTAACATCTAAATGATACCACTACTCCACTACTCCACTACTCCACTACTCCATATCACTGCTGTATGATACTAGCTACATGACAACTGTAACATCTAAATGATACCACTACTCCATATCACTGCTGTATGATACTAGCTACATGACAACAGTAACATCTACATGATACCACTACTCCACTACTCCACATCACAGCTGTATGATACTAGCTACATGACAACAGTAACATCTAAATGATACCACTACTCCATATCCACACTGCTGTATGATACTAGCTACATGACAACAGTAACATCTAAATGATACCACTACTCCACTACTCCATATCACTGCTGTATGATATTAGCTACATGACAACTGTAACATCTAAATGATACCACTACTCCACTACTCCATATCACTGCTGTATGATACTAGCTACATGACAACAGTAACATCTAAATGATACCACTACTCCATATCACTGCTGTATGATACTAGCTACATGACAACAGTAACATCTAAATGATACCACTACTCCATATCACTGCTGTATGATACTAGCTACATGACAACAGTAACATCTAAATGATACCACTACTCCACTACTCCATATCACTGCTGTATGATACTAGCTACATGACAACAGTAACATCTAAATGATACCACTACTCCACTACTCCATATCACTGCTGTATGATACTAGCTACATGACAACAGTAACATCTAAATGATTCCACTACTCCATATCACTGCTGTATGATACTTGCTACATGACAACAGTAACATCTAAATGATACCACTACTCCATATCACTGCTGTATGATACTAGCTACATGACAACAGTAACATCTAAATGATACCACTACTCCATATCACTGCTGTATGATACTAGCTACATGACAACAGTAACATCTAAATGATACCACTACTCCACTACTCCATATCACTGCTGTATGATATTAGCTACATGACAACTGTAACATCTAAATGATACCACTACTCCATATCACTGCTGTATGATACTAGCTACATGACAACAGTAACATCTAAATGATACCACTACTACATATCACAGCTGTATGATACTAGCTACATGACAACTGTAACATCTAAATGATACCACTACTACATATCACAGCTGTATGATATTAGCTACATGACAACTGTAACATCTAAATGATACCACTACTCCATATCACTGCTGTATGATACTAGCTACATGACAACAGTAACATCTAAATGATTCCACTACTCCATATCACTGCTGTATGATACTAGCTACATGACAACAGTAACATCTAAATGATACCACTACTCCATTTCACTGCTGTATGATATTAGCTACATGACAACTGTAACATCTAAATGATTCCACTACTCCATATCACTGCTGTATGATATTAGCTACATGACAACTGTAACATCTAAATGATTCCACTACTCCATATCACTGCTGTATGATACTAGCTACATGACAACAGTAACATCTAAATGATACCACTACTCCATTTCACTGCTGTATGATACTAGCTACATGACAACTGTAACATCTAAATGATTCCACTACTCCATATCACTGCTGTATGATACTAGCTACATGACAACAGTAACATCTAAATGATACCACTACTCCATTTCACTGCTGTATGATACTAGCTACATGACAACAGTAACATCTAAATGATACCACTACTCCACTACTCCATATCACTGCTGTATGATACTAGCTACATGACAACAGTAACATCTAAATGATACCACTACTCCATTTCACTGCTGTATGATACTAGCTACATGACAACAGTAACATCTAAATGATACCACTACTCCACTACTCCATATCACTGCTGTATGATACTAGCTACATGACAACAGTAACATCTAAATGATACCACTACTCCATATCACTGCTGTATGATACTAGCTACATGACAACAGTAACATCTAAATGATACCACTACTCCACTACTCCATATCACTGCTGTATGATACTAGCTACATGACAACTGTAACATCTAAATGATACCACTACTCCATATCACTGCTGTATGATACTAGCTACATGACAACAGTAACATCTAAATGATACCACTACTCCACTACTCCATATCACTGCTGTATGATATTAGCTACATGACAACTGTAACATCTAAATGATACCACTACTCCACTACTCCATATCACTGCTGTATGATACTAGCTACATGACAACAGTAACATCTAAATGATACCACTACTCCATATCACTGCTGTATGATACTAGCTACATGACAACAGTAACATCTAAATGATACCACTACTCCATATCACTGCTGTATGATACTAGCTACATGACAACAGTAACATCTAAATGATACCACTACTCCACTACTCCATATCACTGCTGTATGATACTAGCTACATGACAACAGTAACATCTAAATGATACCACTACTCCACTACTCCATATCACTGCTGTATGATACTAGCTACATGACAACAGTAACATCTACATGATACCACTACTCCACTACTCCATATCACTGCTGTATGATACTAGCTACATGACAACAGTAACATCTACATGATACCACTACTCCATATCACTGCTGTATGATACTAGCTACATGACAACAGTAACATCTAAATGATACCACTACTCCACTACTCCATATCACTGCTGTATGATATTAGCTACATGACAACTGTAACATCTAAATGATACCACTACTCCATATCACTGCTGTATGATACTAGCTACATGACAACAGTAACATCTAAATGATTCCACTACTCCATATCACTGCTGTATGATACTAGCTACATGACAACAGTAACATCTAAATGATACCACTACTCCATTTCACTGCTGTATGATATTAGCTACATGACAACTGTAACATCTAAATGATACCACTACTCCATATCACTGCTGTATGATACTAGCTACATGACAACTGTAACATCTAAATGATACCACTACTCCATTTCACTGCTGTATGATACTAGCTACATGACAACAGTAACATCTAAATGATACCACTACTCCATTTCACTGCTGTATGATACTAGCTACATGACAACTGTAACATCTAAATGATTCCACTACTCCATATCACTGCTGTATGATACTAGCTACATGACAACAGTAACATCTAAATGATACCACTACTCCACTACTCCATATCACTGCTGTATGATACTAGCTACATGACAACAGTAACATCTAAATGATACCACTACTCCACTACTCCATATCACTGCTGTATGATACTAGCTACATGACAACAGTAACATCTAAATGATACCACTACTCCATATCACTGCTGTATGATACTAGCTACATGACAACAGTAACATCTAAATGATACCACTACTCCACTACTCCATATCACTGCTGTATGATATTAGCTACATGACAACAGTAACATCTAAATGATACCACTACTCCATATCACTGCTGTATGATACTAGCTACATGACAACAGTAACATCTAAATGATACCACTACTCCACTACTCCATATCACTGCTGTATGATATTAGCTACATGACAACTGTAACATCTAAATGATACCACTACTCCACTACTCCATATCACTGCTGTATGATACTAGCTACATGACAACAGTAACATCTAAATGATACCACTACTCCATATCACTGCTGTATGATACTAGATACATGACAACAGTAACATCTAAATGATACCACTACTCCATATCACTGCTGTATGATACTAGCTACATGACAACAGTAACATCTAAATGATACCACTACTCCACATCACTGCTGTATGATACTAGCTACATGACAACAGTAACATCTAAATGATACCACTACTCCACTACTCCATATCACTGCTGTATGATACTAGCTACATGACAACAGTAACATCTAAATGATACCACTACTCCACATCACTGCTGTATGATACTAGCTACATGACAACAGTAACATCTAAATGATTCCACTACTCCATATCACTGCTGTATGATACTTGCTACATGACAACAGTAACATCTAAATGATACCACTACTCCATATCACTGCTGTATGATACTAGCTACATGACAACAGTAACATCTAAATGATACCACTACTCCATATCACTGCTGTATGATACTAGCTACATGACAACAGTAACATCTAAATGATACCACTACTCCACTACTCCATATCACTGCTGTATGATATTAGCTACATGACAACTGTAACATCTAAATGATACCACTACTCCATATCACTGCTGTATGATACTAGCTACATGACAACAGTAACATCTAAATGATACCACTACTACATATCACAGCTGTATGATACTAGCTACATGACAACTGTAACATCTAAATGATACCACTACTACATATCACAGCTGTATGATATTAGCTACATGACAACTGTAACATCTAAATGATACCACTACTCCATATCACTGCTGTATGATACTAGCTACATGACAACAGTAACATCTAAATGATTCCACTACTCCATATCACTGCTGTATGATACTAGCTACATGACAACAGTAACATCTAAATGATACCACTACTCCATTTCACTGCTGTATGATATTAGCTACATGACAACTGTAACATCTAAATGATTCCACTACTCCATATCACTGCTGTATGATATTAGCTACATGACAACTGTAACATCTAAATGATTCCACTACTCCATATCACTGCTGTATGATACTAGCTACATGACAACAGTAACATCTAAATGATACCACTACTCCATTTCACTGCTGTATGATACTAGCTACATGACAACTGTAACATCTAAATGATTCCACTACTCCATATCACTGCTGTATGATACTAGCTACATGACAACAGTAACATCTAAATGATACCACTACTCCATTTCACTGCTGTATGATACTAGCTACATGACAACAGTAACATCTAAATGATACCACTACTCCACTACTCCATATCACTGCTGTATGATACTAGCTACATGACAACAGTAACATCTAAATGATACCACTACTCCATTTCACTGCTGTATGATACTAGCTACATGACAACAGTAACATCTAAATGATACCACTACTCCACTACTCCATATCACTGCTGTATGATACTAGCTACATGACAACAGTAACATCTAAATGATACCACTACTCCATATCACTGCTGTATGATACTAGCTACATGACAACAGTAACATCTAAATGATACCACTACTCCACTACTCCATATCACTGCTGTATGATATTAGCTACATGACAACTGTAACATCTAAATGATACCACTACTCCATATCACTGCTGTATGATACTAGCTACATGACAACAGTAACATCTAAATGATACCACTACTCCACTACTCCATATCACTGCTGTATGATATTAGCTACATGACAACTGTAACATCTAAATGATACCACTACTCCACTACTCCATATCACTGCTGTATGATACTAGCTACATGACAACAGTAACATCTAAATGATACCACTACTCCATATCACTGCTGTATGATACTAGCTACATGACAACAGTAACATCTAAATGATACCACTACTCCATATCACTGCTGTATGATACTAGCTACATGACAACAGTAACATCTAAATGATACCACTACTCCACTACTCCATATCACTGCTGTATGATACTAGCTACATGACAACAGTAACATCTAAATGATACCACTACTCCACTACTCCATATCACTGCTGTATGATACTAGCTACATGACAACAGTAACATCTACATGATACCACTACTCCACTACTCCATATCACTGCTGTATGATACTAGCTACATGACAACAGTAACAACTACATGATACCACTACTCCATATCACTGCTGTATGATACTAGCTACATGACAACAGTAACATCTACATGATACCACTACTCCATATCACTGCTGTATGATACTAGCTACATGACAACAGTAACATCTAAATGATACCACTACTCCACTACTCCATATCACTGCTATATGATACTAGCTACATGACAACAGTAACATCTAAATGATTCCACTACTCCACTACTCCACATCACTGCTGTATGATACTAGCTACATGACAACAGTAACATCTAAATGATTCCACTACTCCATATCACTGCTGTATGATACTAGCTACATGACAACAGTAACATCTACATGATACCACTACTCCATATCACTGCTGTATGATACTAGCTACATGACAACAGTAACATCTAAATGATACCACTACTCCATATCACTGCTGTATGATACTAGCTACATGACAACAGTAACATCTAAATGATACCACTACTCCACTACTCCATATCACTGCTGTATGATATTAGCTACATGACAACTGTAACATCTAAATGATACCACTACTCCATATCACTGCTGTATGATACTAGCTACATGACAACAGTAACATCTAAATGATACCACTACTACATATCACAGCTGTATGATACTAGCTACATGACAACAGTAACATCTAAATGATACCACTACTCCATATCACTGCTGTATGATACTAGCTACATGACAACAGTAACATCTAAATGATACCACTACTCCACTACTCCATATCACTGCTGTATGATACTAGCTACATGACAACAGTAACATCTAAATGATTCCACTACTCCATATCACTGCTGTATGATACTAGCTACATGACAACAGTAACATCTAAATGATACCACTACTCCATATCACTGCTGTATGATACTAGCTACATGACCACAGTAACATCTAAATGATACCACTACTCCACTACTCCATATCACTGGTGTATGATACTAGCTACATGACAACAGTAACATCTAAATGATACCACTACTCCATATCACTGCTGTATGATACTAGCTACATGACAACAGTAACATCTAAATGATACCACTACTCCACTACTCCATATCACTGCTGTATGATACTAGCTACATGACAACAGTAACATCTAAATGATACCACTACTCCACTACTCCATATCACTGCTGTATGATACTAGCTACATGACAACAGTAACATCTAAATGATACCACTACTCCATATCACTGCTGTATGATACTAGCTACATGACAACAGTAACATCTAAATGATACCACTACTCCATATCACTGCTGTATGATACTAGCTACATGACAACAGTAACATCTAAATGATACCACTACTCCACTACTCCATATCACTGCTGTATGATACTAGCTACATGACAACAGTAACATCTAAATGATACCACTACTCCATATCACTGCTGTATGATACTAGCTACATGACAACAGTAACATCTAAATGATACCACTACTCCATATCACTGTTGTATGATACTAGCTACATGACAACAGTAACATCTAAATGATACCACTACTCCATATCACTGCTGTATGATACTAGCTACATGACAACAGTAACATCTAAATGATTCCACTACTCCATATCACTGCTGTATGATACTAGCTACATGACAACAGTAACATCTAAATGATACCACTACTCCATATCACTGCTGTATGATACTAGCTACATGACAACAGTAACATCTAAATGATACCACTACTCCACTACTCCATATCACTGCTGTATGATACTAGCTACATGACAACAGTAACATCTAAATGATACCACTACTCCACATCACTGCTGTATGATACTAGCTACATGACAACAGTAACATCTAAATGATACCACTACTCCATATCACTGCTGTATGATACTAGCTACATGACAACAGTAACATCTAAATGATACCACTACTCCACTACTCCATATCACTGCTGTATGATACTAGCTACATGACAACAGTAACATCTACATGATACCACTACTCCACTACTCCATATCACTGCTGTATGATACTAGCTACATGACAACAGTAACATCTAAATGATTCCACTACTCCATATCACTGCTGTATGATACTAGCTACATGACAACAGTAACATCTAAATGATACCACTACTCCATATCACTGCTGTATGATACTAGCTACATGACAACAGTAACATCTAAATGATTCCACTACTCCATATCACTGTTGTATGATACTAGCTACATGACAACAGTAACATCTAAATGATACCACTACTCCACTACTCCATATCACTGCTGTATGATACTAGCTACATGACAACAGTAACATCTAAATGATACCACTACTACATATCACAGCTGTATGATACTAGCTACATGACAACAGTAACATCTAAATGATACCACTACTCCATATCACTGCTGTATGATACTAGCTACATGACAACAGTAACATCTAAATGATACCACTACTCCACTACTCCATATCACTGCTGTATGATACTAGCTACATGACAACAGTAACATCTAAATGATTCCACTACTCCATATCACTGCTGTATGATACTAGCTACATGACAACAGTAACATCTAAATGATACCACTACTCCATATCACTGCTGTATGATACTAGCTACATGACCACAGTAACATCTAAATGATACCACTACTCCACTACTCCATATCACTGGTGTATGATACTAGCTACATGACAACAGTAACATCTAAATGATACCACTACTCCATATCACTGCTGTATGATACTAGCTACATGACAACAGTAACATCTAAATGATACCACTACCACTACTCCATATCACTGCTGTATGATACTAGCTACATGACAACAGTAACATCTAAATGATACCACTACTCCACTACTCCATATCACTGCTGTATGATACTAGCTACATGACAACAGTAACATCTAAATGATACCACTACTCCATATCACTGCTGTATGATACTAGCTACATGACAACAGTAACATCTAAATGATACCACTACTCCATATCACTGCTGTATGATACTAGCTACATGACAACAGTAACATCTAAATGATACCACTACTCCACTACTCCATATCACTGCTGTATGATACTAGCTACATGACAACAGTAACATCTAAATGATACCACTACTCCATATCACTGCTGTATGATACTAGCTACATGACAACAGTAACATCTAAATGATACCACTACTCCATATCACTGCTGTATGATACTAGCTACATGACAACAGTAACATCTAAATGATACCACTACTCCATATCACTGCTGTATGATACTAGCTACATGACAACAGTAACATCTAAATGATTCCACTACTCCATATCACTGCTGTATGATACTAGCTACATGACAACAGTAACATCTAAATGATACCACTACTCCATATCACTGCTGTATGATACTAGCTACATGACAACAGTAACATCTAAATGATGATACCACTACTCCACTACTCCATATCACTGCTGTATGATACTAGCTACATGACAACAGTAACATCTAAATGATACCACTACTCCACATCACTGCTGTATGATACTAGCTACATGACAACAGTAACATCTAAATGATACCACTACTCCATATCACTGCTGTATGATACTAGCTACATGACAACAGTAACATCTAAATGATACCACTACTCCACTACTCCATATCACTGCTGTATGATACTAGCTACATGACAACAGTAACATCTACATGATACCACTACTCCACATCACTGCTGTATGATACTAGCTACATGACAACAGTAACATCTAAATGATTCCACTACTCCATATCACTGCTGTATGATACTAGCTACATGACAACAGTAACATCTAAATGATACCACTACTCCATATCACTGCTGTATGATACTAGCTACATGACAACAGTAACATCTAAATGATTCCACTACTCCATATCACTGTTGTATGATACTAGCTACATGACAACAGTAACATCTAAATGATACCACTACTCCACTACTCCATATCACTGCTGTATGATACTAGCTACATGACAACAGTAACATCTAAATGATTCCACTACTCCATATCACTGCTGTATGATACTAGCTACATGACAACAGTAACATCTAAATGATACCACTACTCCATATCACTGCTGTATGATACTAGCTACATGACCACAGTAACATCTAAATGATACCACTACTCCACTACTCCATATCACTGCTGTATGATACTAGCTACATGACAACAGTAACATCTAAATGATTCCACTACTCCATATCACTGCTGTATGATACTAGCTACATGACAACAGTAACATCTAAATGATACCACTACTCCATTACTCCATATCACTGCTGTATGATACTAGCTACATGACAACAGTAACATCTAAATGATACCACTACTCCATATCACTGCTGTATGATACTAGCTACATGACAACAGTAACATCTAAATGATACCACTACTCCATATCACTGCTGTATGATACTAGCTACATGACAACAGTAACATCTAAATGATACCACTACTCCATATCACTGTTGTATGATACTAGCTACATGACAACAGTAACATCTAAATGATACCACTACTCCATATCACTGCTGTATGATACTAGCTACATGACAACAGTAACATCTAAATGATTCCACTACTCCATATCACTGCTGTATGATACTAGCTACATGACAACAGTAACATCTAAATGATACCACTACTCCATATCACTGCTGTATGATACTAGCTACATGACAACAGTAACATCTAAATGATACCACTACTCCACTACTCCATATCACTGCTGTATGATACTAGCTACATGACAACAGTAACATCTAAATGATACCACTACTCCACATCACTGCTGTATGATACTAGCTACATGACAACAGTAACATCTAAATGATACCACTACTCCACATCACTGCTGTATGATACTAGCTACATGACAACAGTAACATCTAAATGATACCACTACTCCACTACTCCATATCACTGCTGTATGATACTAGCTACATGACAACAGTAACATCTACATGATACCACTACTCCACTACTCCATATCACTGCTGTATGATACTAGCTACATGACAACAGTAACATCTAAATGATTCCACTACTCCATATCACTGCTGTATGATACTAGCTACATGACAACAGTAACATCTAAATGATACCACTACTCCATATCACTGCTGTATGATACTAGCTACATGACAACAGTAACATCTAAATGATTCCACTACTCCATATCACTGTTGTATGATACTAGCTACATGACAACAGTAACATCTAAATGATACCACTACTCCACTACTCCATATCACTGCTGTATGATACTAGCTACATGACAACAGTAACATCTAAATGATACCACTACTACATATCACAGCTGTATGATACTAGCTACATGACAACAGTAACATCTAAATGATACCACTACTCCATATCACTGCTGTATGATACTAGCTACATGACAACAGTAACATCTAAATGATACCACTACTCCACTACTCCATATCACTGCTGTATGATACTAGCTACATGACAACAGTAACATCTAAATGATTCCACTACTCCATATCACTGCTGTATGATACTAGCTACATGACAACAGTAACATCTAAATGATACCACTACTCCATATCACTGCTGTATGATACTAGCTACATGACCACAGTAACATCTAAATGATACCACTACTCCACTACTCCATATCACTGGTGTATGATACTAGCTACATGACAACAGTAACATCTAAATGATACCACTACTCCATATCACTGCTGTATGATACTAGCTACATGACAACAGTAACATCTAAATGATACCACTACTCCACTACTCCATATCACTGCTGTATGATACTAGCTACATGACAACAGTAACATCTAAATGATACCACTACTCCACTACTCCATATCACTGCTGTATGATACTAGCTACATGACAACAGTAACATCTAAATGATACCACTACTCCATATCACTGCTGTATGATACTAGCTACATGACAACAGTAACATCTAAATGATACCACTACTCCATATCACTGCTGTATGATACTAGCTACATGACAACAGTAACATCTAAATGATACCACTACTCCACTACTCCATATCACTGCTGTATGATACTAGCTACATGACAACAGTAACATCTAAATGATACCACTACTCCATATCACTGCTGTATGATACTAGCTACATGACAACAGTAACATCTAAATGATACCACTACTCCATATTACTGTTGTATGATACTAGCTACATGACAACAGTAACATCTAAATGATACCACTACTCCATATCACTGCTGTATGATACTAGCTACATGACAACAGTAACATCTAAATGATTCCACTACTCCATATCACTGCTGTATGATACTAGCTACATGACAACAGTAACATCTAAATGATACCACTACTCCATATCACTGCTGTATGATACTAGCTACATGACAACAGTAACATCTAAATGATACCACTACTCCACTACTCCATATCACTGCTGTATGATAGTAGCTACATGACAACAGTAACATCTAAATGATACCACTACTCCACATCACTGCTGTATGATACTAGCTACATGACAACAGTAACATCTAAATGATACCACTACTCCATATCACTGCTGTATGATACTAGCTACATGACAACAGTAACATCTAAATGATACCACTACTCCACTACTCCATATCACTGCTGTATGATACTAGCTACATGACAACAGTAACATCTACATGATACCACTACTCCACTACTCCATATCACTGCTGTATGATACTAGCTACATGACAACAGTAACATCTAAATGATTCCACTACTCCATATCACTGCTGTATGATACTAGCTACATGACAACAGTAACATCTAAATGATACCACTACTCCATATCACTGCTGTATGATACTAGCTACATGACAACAGTAACATCTAAATGATTCCACTACTCCATATCACTGCTGTATGATACTAGCTACATGACAACAGTAACATCTAAATGATACCACTACTCCACTACTCCATATCACTGCTGTATGATACTAGCTACATGACAACAGTAACATCTAAATGATTCCACTACTCCATATCACTGCTGTATGATACTAGCTACATGACAACAGTAACATCTAAATGATACCACTACTCCATATCACTGCTGTATGATACTAGCTACATGACCACAGTAACATCTAAATGATACCACTACTCCACTACTCCATATCACTGGTGTATGATACTAGCTACATGACAACAGTAACATCTAAATGATACCACTACTCCATATCACTGCTGTATGATACTAGCTACATGACAACAGTAACATCTAAATGATACCACTACTCACTACTCCATATCACTGCTGTATGATACTAGCTACATGACAACAGTAACATCTAAATGATACCACTACTCCATATCACTGCTGTATGATACTAGCTACATGACAACAGTAACATCTAAATGATACCACTACTCCATATCACTGCTGTATGATACTAGCTACATGACAACAGTAACATCTAAATGATACCACTACTCCACTACTCCATATCACTGCTGTATGATACTAGCTACATGACAACAGTAACATCTAAATGATACCACTACTCCATATCACTGCTGTATGATACTAGCTACATGACAACAGTAACATCTAAATGATACCACTACTCCATATCACTGTTGTATGATACTAGCTACATGACAACAGTAACATCTAAATGATACCACTACTCCATATCACTGCTGTATGATACTAGCTACATGACAACAGTAACATCTAAATGATTCCACTACTCCATATCACTGCTGTATGATACTAGCTACATGACAACAGTAACATCTAAATGATACCACTACTCCATATCACTGCTGTATGATACTAGCTACATGACAACAGTAACATCTAAATGATACCACTACTCCACTACTCCATATCACTGCTGTATGATACTAGCTACATGACAACAGTAACATCTAAATGATACCACTACTCCACATCACTGCTGTATGATACTAGCTACATGACAACAGTAACATCTAAATGATTCCACTACTCCATATCACTGCTGTATGATACTAGCTACATGACAACAGTAACATCTAAATGATACCACTACTCCATATCACTGCTGTATGATACTAGCTACATGACAACAGTAACATCTAAATGATTCCACTACTCCATATCACTGCTGTATGATACTAGCTACATGACAACAGTAACATCTAAATGATACCACTACTCCACTACTCCACATCACTGCTGTATGATACTAGCTACATGACAACAGTAACATCTAAATGATTCCACTACTCCATATCACTGCTGTATGATACTAGCTACATGACAACAGTAACATCTAAATGATTCCACTACTCCATATCACTGTTGTATGATACTAGCTACATGACAACAGTAACATCTAAATGATACCACTACTCCACTACTCCATATCACTGCTGTATGATACTAGCTACATGACAACAGTAACATCTAAATGATACCACTACTCCATATCACTGCTGTATGATACTAGCTACATGACAACAGTAACATCTAAATGATACCACTACTCCACTACTCCATATCACTGCTGTATGATACTAGCTACATGACAACAGTAACATCTAAATGATACCACTACTCCACATCACTGCTGTATGATACTAGCTACATGACAACAGTAACATCTAAATGATACCACTACTCCATATGACTGCTGTATCACTGCTGTATGATACTAGCTACATGACAACAGTAACATCTAAATGATACCACTACTCCATATCACTGCTGTATGATACTAGCTACATGACAACAGTAACATCTAAATGATACCACTACTCCACTACTCCATATCACTGCTGTATGATACTAGCTACATGACAACAGTAACATCTAAATGATACCACTACTCCATATCACTGCTGTATGATACTAGCTACATGACAACAGTAACATCTAAATGATACCACTACTCCATATCACTGCTGTATGATACTAGCTACATGACAACAGTAACATCTAAATGATACCACTACTCCATATCACTGCTGTATGATACTAGCTACATGACAACAGTAACATCTAAATGATACCACTACTCCATATCACTGCTGTATGATACTAGCTACATGACAACAGTAACATCTAAATGATACCACTACTCCATATCACTGCTGTATGATACTAGCTACATGACAACAGTAACATCTAAATGATACCACTACTCCATATCACTGCTGTATGATACTAGCTACATGACAACAGTAACATCTAAATGATACCACTACTCCATATCACTGCTGTATGATACTAGCTACATGACAACAGTAACATCTAAATGATACCACTACTCCATATCACTGCTGTATGATACTAGCTACATGACAACAGTAACATCTAAATGATACCACTACTCCACTACTCCATATCACTGCTGTATGATACTAGCTACATGACAACAGTAACATCTAAATGATACCACTACTCCATATCACTGCTGTATGATACTAGCTACATGACAACAGTAACATCTAAATGATACCACTACTCCATATCACTGCTGTATGATACTAGCTACATGACAACAGTAACATCTAAATGATACCACTACTCCACTACTCCATATCACTGCTGTATGATACTAGCTACATGACAACAGTAACATCTAAATGATACCACTACTCCATATATCACTGCTGTATGATACTAGCTACATGACAACAGTAACATCTAAATGATACCACTACTCCATATCACTGCTGTATGATACTAGCTACATGACAACAGTAACATCTAAATGATACCACTACTCCACTACTCCATATCACTGCTGTATGATACTAGCTACATGACAACAGTAACATCTAAATGATACCACTACTCCATATCACTGCTGTATGATACTAGCTACATGACAACAGTAACATCTAAATGATACCACTACTCCACATCACTGCTGTATGATACTAGCTACATGACAACAGTAACATCTAAATGATACCACTACTCCATATCACTGCTGTATGATACTAGCTACATGACAACAGTAACATCTAAATGATACCACTACTCCACTACTCCATATCACTGCTGTATGATACTAGCTACATGACAACAGTAACATCTAAATGATACCACTACTCCATATCACTGCTGTATGATACTAGCTACATGACAACAGTAACATCTAAATGATACCACTACTCCATATCACTGCTGTATGATACTAGCTACATGACAACAGTAACATCTAAATGATACCACTACTCCATATCACTGCTGTATGATACTAGCTACATGACAACAGTAACATCTAAATGATACCACTACTCCATATCACTGCTGTATGATACTAGCTACATGACAACAGTAACATCTAAATGATACCACTACTCCATATCACTGCTGTATGATACTAGCTACATGACAACAGTAACATCTAAATGATACCACTACTCCACTACTCCATATCACTGCTGTATGATACTAGCTACATGACAACAGTAACATCTAAATGATTCCACTACTCCATATCACTGCTGTATGATACTAGCTACATGACAACAGTAACATCTAAATGATTCCACTACTCCATATCACTGCTGTATGATACTAGCTACATGACAACAGTAACATCTAAATGATACCACTACTCCATATCACTGCTGTATGATACTAGCTACATGACAACAGTAACATCTAAATGATACCACTACTCCATATCACTGCTGTATGATACTAGCTACATGACAACAGTAACATCTAAATGATACCACTACTCCATATCACTGCTGTATGATACTAGCTACATGACAACAGTAACATCTAAATGATACCACTACTCCACTACTCCATATCACTGCTGTATGATACTAGCTACATGACAACAGTAACATCTAAATGATACCACTACTCCACTACTCCATATCACTGCTGTATGATACTAGCTACATGACAACAGTAACATCTAAATGATACCACTACTCCACTACTCCATATCACTGCTGTATGATACTAGCTACATGACAACAGTAACATCTAAATGATACCACTACTCCACTACTCCATATCACTGCTGTATGATACTAGCTACATGACAACAGTAACATCTAAATGATACCACTACTCCATATCACTGCTGTATGATACTAACATACAGTACTAGCTGCATGAGAACAGACAGAGAAATTATCATTCATTTTTAAAGGGCCTGCTAATTTGAAACCCATATGTCTCCCAAATCGCACCCTATTCCCTATGTAGTGCACTACTTTTGACCAGGGACCATAAGGCTCTGGTCAAAAGTAGTGCACTACATAGGGAATATGGTCCCATTTGGGAAATACCCACAGTGTGCATCTATATGTTGGGGTGAGGGAAGGAGAGGACTCAAGTTACCCAGTTTGTCAGAGTCGGACTGATCCTGCAACTCTTCATCCAGCTCTTCTTGACCATCCTCATCGTCAGACTTCCCTCCGTGAGGGTCGTCCCTGTCCTTGTTGCTGTTGGCACTGGTACGAGGCGTACTGCTTCCTTTGCTCTTGGCTGCAGCCGAGGCAGCTTTCACCAGGGCTATCCAGTCCTGTTGGGAGGAGAGACACTTGTTTTTCCTCCTTCACTGTTTTTCTATTTTGTTTTGTTTTGTTGTGCTTTGTCCTTGTTGTTGTTGTTGTTGTTGTTTGAAAAGCTCTCTGAATCCCATGTATCCATATGTTGCTATTAAACATAGTATTAGAGACTAGTGGTTAGATAAATGCATCTATTCTATTCTATAGGCTGCTGCTGTAAGTTAGTTAGGGTGCATTCCAAATGGAACCCTATTACCTATATAGGAAATAAATCATATGGTATTTGTCACATACGTGTGTTTAGCAGATGTTATCGCGGTTCATAGCGAAACGCTTGTGTTTCCAGCTCCAACAGAGCAGTAATATCTAACAAGTAATAGCTAACAAAATACACAATCTAAAGTAAAAGGAATGGAATTTAAAAAATATATAAATATTTGGACGAGCAACGTCAGAGCGGCAAATACTAAGATACAGTAGAATAGGATAGAATACAGTATATAGATATGAGAGGAGTCATGCATAGACTAAGATACAGTAGAATAGGATAGAATACAGTATATAGATATGAGGAGTCATGCATAGACTAAGATACAGTAGAATAGAATACAGTATATAGATATGAGAGGAGTCATGCATAGACTAAGATACAGTAGAATAGGATAGAATACAGTATATAGATATGAGAGGAGTCATGCATAGACTAAGATACAGTAGAATAGGATAGAATACAGTATATAGATATGAGAGGAGTCCTGCATAGACTAAGATACAGTAGAATAGGATAGAATACAGTATATAGATATGACAGGAGTCATGCATAGACTAAGATACAGTAGAATAGAATACAGTATATAGATATGAGAGGAGTCATGCATAGACTAAGATACAGTAGAATAGGATAGAATACAGTATATAGATATGAGAGGAGTCATGCATAGACTAAGATACAGTAGAATAGGATAGAATACAGTATATAGATATGACAGGAGTCATGCATAGACTAAGATACAGTAGAATAGAATACAGTATATAGATATGAGAGGAGTCATGCATAGACTAAGATACAGTAGAATAGGATAGAATACAGTATATAGATATGAGAGGAGTCATGCATAGACTAAGATACAGTAGAATATAATACAGTATATAGATATGAGAGGAGTCCTGCATAGACTAAGATACAGTAGAATAGGATATAATACAGTATATAGATATGAGAGGAGTCATGCATAGACTAAGATACAGTAGAATAGGATAGAATACAGTATATAGATATGAGGAGTCATGCATAGACTAAGATACAATAGAATATAATACAGTATATAGATATGAGAGGAGTCCTGCATAGACTAAGATACAGTAGAATAGGATAGAATACAGTATATAGATATGAGAGGAGTCATGCATAGACTAAGATACAGTAGAATAGAATACAGTATATAGATATGAGAGGAGTCATGCATAGACTAAGATACAGTAGAATAGGATAGAATACAGTATATAGATATGAGAGGAGTCATGCATAGACTAAGATACAGTAGAATAGGATAGAATACAGTATATAGATATGAGAGGAGTCATGCATAGACTAAGATACAGTAGAATAGGATAGAATACAGTATATAGATATGAGAGGAGTCATGCATAGACTAAGATACAGTAGAATAGGATAGAATACAGTATATAGATATGAGAGGAGTCATGCATAGACTAAGATACAGTAGAATAGAATACAGTATATAGATATGAGAGGAGTCATGCATAGACTAAGATACAGTAGAATAGGATAGAATACAGTATATAGATATGAGAGGAGTCATGCATAGACTAAGATACAGTAGAATAGGATAGAATACAGTATATAGATATGAGAGGAGTCATGCATAGACTAAGATACAGTAGAATAGAATACAGTATATAGATATGAGGGAGTCATGCATAGACTAAGATACAGTAGAATAGGATAGAATACAGTATATAGATATGAGAGGAGTCATGCATAGACTAAGATACAGTAGAATAGGATAGAATACAGTATATAGATATGAGAGGAGTCATGCATAGACTAAGATACAGTAGAATAGGATAGAATACAGTATATAGATATGAGAGGAGTCATGCATAGACTAAGATACAGTAGAATAGGATAGAATACAGTATATAGATATGAGAGGAGTCATGCATAGACTAAGATACAGTAGAATAGGATAGAATACAGTATATAGATATGAGAGGAGTCATGCATAGACTAAGATACAGTAGAATAGGATAGAATACAGTATATAGATATGAGAGGAGTCATGCATAGACTAAGATACAGTAGAATAGGATAGAATACAGTATATAGATATGAGAGGAGTCATGCATAGACTAAGATACAGTAGAATAGGATATAATACAGTATATAGATATGAGAGGAGTCATGCATAGACTAAGATACAGTAGAATAGGATAGAATACAGTATATAGATATGAGAGGAGTCATGCATAGACTAAGATACAGTAGAATAGAATAGAATACAGTATATAGATATGAGAGGAGTCATGCATAGACTAAGATACAGTAGAATAGGATATAATACAGTATATAGATATGAGAGGAGTCATGCATAGACTAAGATACAGTAGAATAGGATAGAATACAGTATATAGATATGAGAGGAGTCATGCATAGACTAAGATACATTAGAATAGGATAGAATACAGTATATAGATATGAGAGGAGTCCTGCATAGACTAAGATACAGTAGAATAGGATAGAATACAGTATATAGATATGAGAGGAGTCCTGCATAGACTAAGATACAGTAGAATAGGATAGAATACAGTATATAGATATGAGAGGAGTCATGCATAGACTAAGATACAGTAGAATAGAATACAGTATATAGATATGAGAGGAGTCATGCATAGACTAAGATACAGTAGAATAGGATAGAATACAGTATATAGATATGAGAGGAGTCATGCATAGACTAAGATACAGTAGAATAGGATAGAATACAGTATATAGATATGAGAGGAGTCATGCATAGACTAAGATACAGTAGAATAGGATAGAATACAGTATATAGATATGAGAGGAGTCATGCAAAATATGTCAACGTTATTAAAATGGACTAGTTCCAATTATTAAAGTGACCAGTGATTCCAAGTCTATGTATATAGGGCAGCAGCCTCTAATTAGGGTGCCATTTGGGACTCTGGCGTAGTGTGTGGAGAAGTAACAGGGTTAACCGTGACTAAACAGATCATCTAGATGTCAGACTAGGTCACGACCTTGGTCGGTGAGAAAATAGTAAGCCTCAATAGTAAAGAAATCAATATATTTAGCCCATAGGGACTTGTGTTTGAACTATTAGCTACTACTTTCCAAGTGTACTGCTCCACATTAAAAGTAATACAAATTCTAAGTAAAATAAATTCAATCTTAATTAAGTAGTAAATAAGATTAGACTCTGGTCTCCTTGAGAGTGTCTGCTGGTTGGACCAAAGGAGATGCCAGCAAGTCTATCTTGCCAAGACTGTGGGAATCAGCCTTCGCATTAAATCCAGCAATTCCCTGTTGCCCTTTACCTTCTGAAAAAGAGGGAGAAGTGAAATAGAAAATTATGGTATCCTACACTGTCTACAACAGACTTTCAGGAATTTTAACTTGCCTTCTATTAATCAGTATATCTATAACCGCCAGACCTAACCGCCAGACCCTTAGCCATAACGCCAGACCCCTAGCGATAACCACCAGACCTAACCGCCAGACCCCTAGCGATAACCGCCAGACCTAACCGCCAGACCCTTAGCTACAACGCCAGACCCCTAGCTACAACGCCAGACCCCTAGCTACAACGCCAGACCCCTAGCTACAACGCCAGACCCTTAGCTACAACGCCAGACCCTTAGCTACAACGCCAGACCCTTAGCTACAACGCCAGACCCCTAGCTACAACGCCAGACCCTTAGCTACAACGCCAGACCCCTAGCTACAACGCCAGACCCTTAGCTACAACGCCAGACCCTTAGCTACAACGCCAGACCCTTAGCTACAACGCCAGACCCTTAGCTACAACGCCAGACCCTTAGCTACAACGCCAGACCCTTAGCTACAACGCCAGACCCTTAGCTACAACGCCAGACCCCTAGCTACAACGCCAGACCCTTAGCTACAACGCCAGACCCTTAGCTACAACGCCAGACCCTTAGCTACAACGCCAGACCCTTAGCTACAACGCCAGACCCTTAGCTACAACGCCAGACCCTTAGCTACAACGCCAGACCCTTAGCTACAACGCCAGGTTCTTATTAAGCTACATGTTCCTTACTTCTATTGGAGGAATGCTATCCAGGCCGTTATTGTAAATAAGAATTTGTTCTTAACGGACTTGCCTTGTTAAATAAAGGTTAAATTTACATATATATATTTTTAAATATGCTCATGCTGATTCCAGAAGTGATTGTATGATCATGTGACCCAGCTCACCTGTCCTTTTGCATCATGGGGCATAGATTTGATATGAATTTTTTTCACACAGCGAATAACTCCATCATAAAACTGCACCGTGTAGATACCTAGAATTGAACAAAGACACTTCAGTTGGGACGGACACAATTGCAAGTCATTGTGTTACGTGTATTGGCCATATGGCCTGCTACTGCTTTAGAAATAGTTAGTGATAAATACCCTCTTTGTTTACAGATTCAATCTTTGCAGGATAGTAGCGACAATCTGTCCATCGAGCAAGCACCTCTTCACCATCTCTCAATTCCTGGAAAACAAGTCAAGCCAAACAAACCTCCATTACTCTAAATATGTATTTAACAAACAGGTGCCATGAGAGACAAAAGTTTGAAATTATACTGGACAAAAATATAAGCACAACATGTAAAGTGTTGGTTCCATGCTTCATGAACTGAAATAAAAGATCCTTGGAATTTGAGAGTGGGGGGCGGTGCTTAGGAGTATTTCTGTCTGTAATTAAGTCCTTTTGTGGGATAAACTAATTCTGATTGGCTGGGCCAGGCTCCCAAGTGGGTGGGCCTTTCTTTCTATGAAGTGTAACTCTAAAATATTTGAAATTGTTGCACGTTACATTTATATTTCTGTCCAGTATAGATATGGTAGAAGCACTAAATGTTGTTGTCTGATTCAGGATGTAAGGAATTGCATGTAAGGTTGAAAGTGTAGTTTGAATATTAAAGGCCCAGTGCTGTAAAAAAACGTGACTTCTTGTGTGTTAAATGCATTCCCACACTGACGTTAAAATAATACTTTGAAATTCTGAAAAAGCCATTTTAGTGTTGGAGCTGTTTGAAAAGGCCACCTGAAATGTCAGCCTTTTTTGTTGGGATGGAGTTTCGGCCTGCCTGGTGACATCAACAGGCTGTAAATTAATTAATAGACCAATAAGAAAGAGAGTTCCAAACCTCTCTGCCAATAAGAGCTAGTTTTAAGTTTTCCCCTCCCCATTCAGACCACTCCCAGACAGTCCAAGCAAAACTTTTACTGGAGAAATTGATCTTTGTTAAGAAGCTATTTTGGATCATTTTAATTGAAAACACAGTACGGTACTAAATGATTTAATATTGAGATAAAAATGGTTGCATTGGAACTTTAAGGCAAAGGGAAAAGTTTAACACAAAAAGCTCAAAGATAAATGTTACAAACATATGACAGGAACACAAAGAGCAAAAGCTTGAATGATGCAGAATGAGCCCCTTTAGACCACAGAATAGCACTGCAGTATGGAACTGCCTAAACTCTGATATAGCTATGTCAGATTCAGTTATGCCTCAACAAAAATGATCTGATGGTTTTGACCAAAGCTGTGTTATGTGAAGAATCGAAACAGTGAGTGAGACAAGGAGTTAATAATTCAGCCAAATCACTGCAAAATGAGACACAGGGAATGTATGTATACTTGTCTCCGCTGCGGTAACTCTGTTTGGTCCTCTGTGCTCTCTGTACATCCAGGAAGCTCATCAAGGCGAGATGCTGACATCTCGCTGAGTCTCTCCTGGTAGAAATATTTATAAGATATAAGGCATAAACAATTTGTTATTTCTTTTAAAACGATAGTTCACTCAGAATCGATATGTTACTACTATCCATCTATCACTCATCCGATTGATTGCACACTCTCAACCATCTACAACAAAACTCCTCATGAGGCAAACTGTCTCTAGCCCCGAGAAAGCTGTTTTGAGTACTTGGCATGCCATATGAGTTTCATCAAATCCATCCATACATTGCAAGCCACAATACATGGGGGAGTCTGACACTCCCATTTCATATTTTCTCAATTCCTCACATCATCATATCTTCTCAAAGAGAGAAGAAGGTCTGAGGGGAGGGACCTTGGACCTTCTCCTCCAATACGGTTGAGAATGCAGGAAATAGGAAATAGGATGCAAGGAATCGTGGAGAGACGAATTGAGAAGTAGTCTGTGGCTGGACAAAAACACCTACAGTCACCTCCCCCTCCTCTTCCTTCAGTCCCTCTTTACGGAGTGTTGGCCTTTCAAGAGGCCGCAGCCGAGTGCTGTCCCAGGCGATCCACTCATCATATCGATGGCTCCAACGATCAAAGTGGACAAGCATCTTCCCCTCATCGAAATCGATGTCCTCAATGCGTGACGAGTACCTAGAAGGTTGTATAAGAAAGAAGACAAAGAAGACAAGAACAAAATGTCTACTATGTTACATGTATATCTGTCATTATGCCCATGATTACATCAAGGAACTTGACTGTTACATACCATTTTTGTAGATAGTCTTGAGCTTCAATTCTAGCACCGACTTCAAAAGTGATCCCTGGACGATTAGGTGTCTTCCTGCTCATCTTCACAACGTCTATGTTTCAAGACTGATGATCTGTCTGTCTGTGGCAGCTGAAAACAAAACAAAGGTAATGGATAGACCATGTTAAGCATCCGTCTTTCTCTTAAATGTAAACCACACGAGACCCTCTGCAAAGATTAACTATCTGTTCAATTGGCACCATATGGGAAGGTGATTAGCTAACTAGTTATATGGCTTAAGTAATGGAATGAACAATATGGTCTTGTTGAACTAGCTAGCATGATAGTTTGCTCACAAAGGTCAGCAGTATTCCAGTTGATTCATAAAGCAAAAACGTTATTCGAATAGATAGCTGACTAGCAAGCGAACATCCTCTCTAGTAAACCAACTGTCTATCAAACAAGCTGTTCAGATATGCCATTAGCCAAAATAGATCCAGAACCTACTCTTGTTTACAGCTGCTTTGGGGTCAGACAGGATTCCTGGCTCAAAAAATGTATCTCAATCGTGGGATGAGAAATGTCTACCATTATTAACAACTGTTATACAGAAAAGACTACTCGTTTTTCCATAAAAGTTTCCCTTTAGTCCTCATGATAGGTAGCAGAAGCCACAGCAGCAATTCCACAATGACAGATGTGGTTACTATTAAAAGTCAGTGAGTCGTTCAACCTTCTCGGTTTTACATTTGAAATAAATGGGACAATTCAGAGTACAATGCATTTCTCATCCCCGGATTGAGGTACTTTTTCCGAGCCATATCTTGTGCAGGCTCCGCAGTGTCTTAATCTAAACAAGAAGCCTGTCCGACCCCAGTGCAACTATAAGCAAGTGCAGGGTCGATAATCTATTCTGACTAAAATGACACCGCCACCATACTCACCCAACTGGCACATTCTAGTCATTAAAACATCATGGCACAATCACTCATAACAGTACTAGCTTGTTAATGAATCAACTCGTATGTTGAGATGACCAGCAAACGTCACCACATATTTTCATATTATTCGTTAACTAACTAGCCATCTTAATTTACGTACTAGGATAGTTAGCTAGCCTAATGTACTAAACTAGGTAGCTAGCAGGCTATCGTAGACTAGCTAGCTAAAGTCACACAAGCGGTTGGTTAGCTAGCATGTCGGTTATTAAAAGTGGCAAAAGTCAAGTGATAAAACAAGCGTTTTTATTAACGTTTAATGTCTGAACAAATCGGATATTAATTTGCAACAACACGTTTAGCTAACTGGCCGTTAGTTGTCCATTTACTATGGTACCTAATGCTACAGTAACTAGTTAACTTTGCAATAAGTTAGCTGGCTAACGTTACATTTTTAACTGGGCTAACTAACGTATTACTAGCCAACTAAACGATGGTGATATGACAAGGGCAAAGAAAGTTAAGATGAATATATTAATGAAATCCATGTATTTCACAGATTAAATGGCAATCGAACCACTATTTGGGTTAGCTATTAGCTTGTCCGAAGATAACGCTAACTTGCTAGCAGCAAGCTAATTTGCCAAGCTCTGCAGAATAATAGCTAGCCAAAAAACTGTTAGCCAGCTTCTAGCTATCTGATGTCATACATTCTCATGTATTTTGTGAGTGCATTGTCCTCTTTGGAATGAATTGCAAATTGTTTTACCTTTGCGAACACATTTGGTAAATGATCGTTATTGTTATAAACTCATATCATGAGTACATATCAGTCTTCTTCCCATTCTTCTGCTCAAATATTTGCCCTAAAATAAAATAGAGGACGTAACGACGTAAGCACACGTCATGATCACATGACCTACATTGAAGTACAACATGTCTGCATTGTAAACAGTACTGCAAATATGTCTCTAGAATACAAGACTATCACATAATATTCTGCAATCAACGTTTGCCTGCGTAAGGGCAACACAGGTAAGAGAGACGTTGACAACTATTCGACATTGCCTGACGGTGACAACGTTGAAGTAAGAGGTCAGATTGAAAGAAGGGGGAAACTTTTTTACTGTTTCATGTTTTCAAAGTTAAGATTTTGATCAATTCAAGGAGGTATTTTTGTCAGACACAGGGCAGCAATCTTTACTTGTTTTAGAGTGTTCTCTTTTCCCATGTGACTAACAATCTTTGTACTTTTTTCTTGTGCAAAACCAAGATGATGATGATGATGAAGAAGATGCTGACTGCTGCACGATTCAGGTCTCAGTTGTGGAGTCTGAAGATGCCTAGCCTCTGTCACAGAAGCTTTGCTGACATCTCCAATTACAAAGCTGTCATTTTTGACATGTATGGAGTTCTCATTCCGTCACCTGTCAAATTGGCAACAGGTATGTTATATAGGCCACACAATGTGCCACACAATGTACCACACAAGCCTTGTATAACCCAACATCAAAAATAGGCCATTATGGTAGACCTACTTATTTCCATTCAACTCCTAATGGAGGAAAGGGCCTCAATACATAGGGGTGGCAGGAAGCCTAGTGGTTAGAGCGTTGGAATAGTGACCGAAAGGTTGCAAGATCGAATCCCTAAGCTGACATGGTACACATCTTTAGTTTTGCCCCTGAACAAGGCAGTTAACCCACTGTTCCCCGGTAGGCCGTCATTTAAAATAAGAATTTGTTCTTAACTGACTTGACTAGTTAAATAAAGGTTCAATCAAAATAAACATAGAAGTCAATATAGTGCAACATAATATTCTCGGTCTCTTTTTCTCTCTAGTGTTTGAACAGCAGAACAGTGTTCCTCTGGGCACGCTGGGCAAGGCCATCAGGACAGGTGGGGAGGTGAATGCGTGGAAGAGGTTCATGCGTGGAGAGATTGGGGCTGAGGAGTTTGTGGAGGCCTTCGGCAGGCAGTGCAGTGAGATAGTGAGCTTATGTCTACTACATCACGACTAGCCATGTCTGTCTGTACGTACAGCCTGTACCCTATGGGCCCTGGTTAAAAGTAGTGCACTAAACTAGGGAATAGGGTGCCATTTGATATTCAACCCACATCTTAATTCATTATCTCACTCTGCTGCTCCACCCTCAGGCAGGAAGTCCTGTTCCCATTGGCTCATTCTTGTCTAATCTGACCAGTGGGCCAATGACCAGGCCTCTACCCGTCATGATGGAGGCCATTTTGTGTGCTCGCTCCAGGGGCCTGAAGACTGCAGTCCTCAGCAACAACTTCCTCCAGCTGAACGGTGACCCCTTCCTGCCTCTGGACCACTCTCTCTTCGATGTGGTGATAAAGCATTTTATGTTTACATTGTTTGCGTCCCAAATGGCACCCTAATTCCCTATATAATGGACTACTTTTGTTCAGAGCCCTATGGGATCCCTATAGGCCCTGGTTAAAAGTAGTACACTGCATAGGAATAGGGTGCCATTTGGGACGCAGGCATTATTTAGTAATGATAGTAAAAGTAACACAAATAGTAGCTGTGTAACAGTTCGTAGACAATTCTATGTCAAATTTCAGTGTTTGAGTGCAGAAATGGCATTATGATTACAATTTAGACTTCCTCTCTCTCTCTCTCTCTCTCTCTCTCTCTCTCTCTCTCTCTCTCTCTCTCTCTCTCCCTCTGTCCCCATCCTGCCTCTCACCATCCCTCCTTCCCACCTCTCCCATCTCATTACTCCCCTCTCTCTCCCTCTCCCTCTCCCTCTCTCTCTCTCTCTCTCTCTCCCTCTGTCCCCATCCTGCCTCTCACCATCCCTCTTTCCCACCTTTCCCATCTCATTACTCCTCTCTCTCTCCCCACATCTCTGGTTGTAGATAGTTGAGTCGTGTAGGGAGGGCCTCAGTAAGCCAGACCCTAGGATCTACCACCTGTGCCTGAACAGACTGGGTGTCTCTGCCCATGAGGCTGTGTTTCTGGATGACCTGAAGTTAAACGTTGAGGTAGCTGCCCAGCTAGGGATGCATGCTATCAAGGTGAGTGAGCCGCGTCTCTGCATTCTTAACTCCCCCATACCCATAACACTCTACATTGGAGATGTTGTGGTGTACTGTGCAAGTGACTGCAACCTAGTGAATGATCTCACTGTTTCATTGAGCAGTGTTTCAAGTTCCTCCCCAAGCTTCGTAGTAGTCACCAAACACTGGGGAACATAACCCACAGACTCTGTGACCGAGCCACCGGTGAGTGATAGATATTGTTCTTCAGGTAGGGGACATTGCAGTGTCAGTGAAGGAGCTGGAAGGGGTGCTGGGGATCCCCCTGTCAGGGTTTGTTCCTGGGCCTGGTTCTGCCCCTGGGGCCACAAAGCTCCCTATGGACCAACTCACACAGTACCTGAGGAAGGCTCTCCATCTGTCTGACAAAGGTACATCTATCCATTTCTTTAAAGAAAAAGAACAACTTGCACACTACTCTTGCCAGTATAACTGTAGTTAACAATATTATTTGTCAGAGCTTCGTCAGAACATTTCAAAACTTCTGTCTAGAAATGGATAGAATTGATATTACCTCAGTGTTGTCAGTAGAAAGTCCCGTAGCCTGTAAAGGCACTGGGGGAAGGGAGGACCAGGACATGTATGTTGATCTATGATGTCTGTTTAGAAAGCTCACCTATATGATGGCTACGTCCCAAACAGCACCCTATTCCTAATAAAGGGCCCTTGTCAAAAGAAGTAGGAATAAGAATCCATTCGGGACACACCCAGTGTCTCTATTTACTGTTGATGCTGTCTGTCTCTATATCTGAAGCAGACTCTGTTGCTGTCCAACAACTCAACCCCAGTCAGTCAAACTCCTTATATCACTTGACCACTGGAGGGCGCCATCTCCTCCTGAGGAAACAGCAGAAGACCTCCCGAGCCATGGAGACAGAGTTCAGGTTGGGCTCCTCCAATACACCACCTACCAAGTTGTGGGAATTAGAGGGGTGTGAGATGGAAGTGATCAGCATCTGGATTGGTCATCCGTCTCTTCTATCTAGATCACTGTGTCTGTGTCCCAAACGGCACCATGTTCCCTATATAGTGTACCCTATGGGCCCTGGTCAACAGCAGTGCACTATAGGGGATAGAATGTCATTTGTGACACCATTTGTATCATTAACCTTTTAGTTAATTTCCAGTTGTATGAAGAAACATTGTGTTCTTTCATAACTCTCTTCTCTGTACTCCACAGGTTGTTGAAATCTCTCAGTGGATCCGGCATCCCTGTTCCAGAGATCATTGATCTGTGTGAGGACCCAAGGTGAGAACGCACACTGCCTGACAGACACACACACAGAAACATACATACACTCATGCACGTTACATAGTTCTAGATTAGGTTTTTTTTTTTTATCCCCGTTTGTCTCTGTCTTCTTCCTGTATGTGGTTGTGTTGTCCAGTGTCCTGGGTGCTCCCTTCCTCTTGATGGAGGTCTGTTTAGGGAGGATGTTCAGTGACCCCTCCCTACCAGGCCTGACCCCTGGGGACAGGAGGGCCTTGTACCAAGCCATGCAACACACACTTCGCCAGATCCACTGTCTAGATCCTAGAGCAGTCGGCCTGGAGGACTACGGCGAGCCAGGTAATTCATTTATTTAGCAAAGATTTTTTGTGTCATTCCCTATCTCTCTCTTTCTTTCCTCTCTCTCTCTCTCTCATTCTCTCTCTTTCCTCTCTTTCTTTCACTCTCTCCTCTCTCGTTCTCGCTTTCTTTCACTCTCTCCTCTCTCTCTCTTTCATTCTCTTTCTTTCACTCTCTCCTTCATCTTCTCTCTCTCTCCTTCTTTCTCCTCTGTAGTGGATTACATGGGGCTTCAGGTACAGTGGTGGACTCAGCAGTACAGGGACAGTGAGACTCCGCCCATCCCAGCCATGGAGAGACTCATACAGTGGCTTCCTCTGCACCTCCCCAAACACCAGAGATCTACGCTGATCCATGGAAGCTTCAGGTATAACACACACACAGCATGTACATATTTACATAATCAGCAGTAATATTTGTATTTGAAAAGTCCTGATTTAGGTGTGCATCCCACATGGCACCCTATATAGTGTACTAATCCCATTGATCTGGTCAAAAGTAGTGCACTATGAAGGGAAAACAGCCGTGGTGAAATGAATCCAACCCAAAACCCCCTCTGGTCCGTAGCCTGGAGAACCTTGTGTTCCACCCAGAGAAGCCAGAGGTGGTTGCGGTGATGGACTGGGGCCATTCCAGACTGGGTGACCCTCTAACAGACCTGACCTTCAGCTGTATGGCTCACTGCCTGCCCCAGGACAACCCTCTACTGACAGGTACCATTATACCACCTAACCGTACTACTGCACCCTACCAGGCCCACGGATATAAAACTCAAATGGCACCCTACTCCCATGCGCCTTGGTCAAAAGTAGTGCAGTATATAGGGTGCCATTTGGGATATAACCTAGAAGTAGTATGCATTTACACTGAACCAAAATATAAAAACAACAAAAGTGTTGGTCCCATGTTTCATGAGCTTGAAATAAAAGATCCCAGAAATGTTCCATACGCACAAAAACGTATTTCTCTCAAATTTTGTGCACAACTTTGTTTACATTTCTGTTAGTGAGCATTTCACCTTTGCCAAGATAATCCATCCACCTGACAGGTGTGGCATATCAAGAAGCTGATTAAACAGCATGATCATTACACAGGTGCACCTTGTGCTGGGGACAATAAAAGGCCACTCTAAAATGTGCATGTGGTTATATTATGTCAAAATAATGGTGCAACGCTAATAGATCTAATATTATTTTATAACAAATGTGTTTTCTCCCGCGTTGGATACGGTCGCTGTCTGCAGTTCTGAAACTTAATCTTCAATGCACCATAGAATTGGCACCTTTCCCTATGTTGCTATGTGCATAGTAGCAAAATTAACCATCCTATTGGGATTGAGAACAATTCCTTAAACCATATTCAGATGGGATTAGTTTTACTGGGGGTGGTCAGGTAATGTAATTATGTGCAATTCCATCCAGAATAACCTGCTATTTTTTGGTCCTCTGATAATACCAGTTCCTTGCGAATCGACATCCCTGTGTTTTGAGAGAAATGTCTGAGTTTTACAAGAAAACAATAACTGATTCGATAAATTGAACATAAACTATATACTCTACATGGCCAAAAGTATGTGGACACCTGTTCGTCGAACATCTCATTCCAAAATCATGGCCATTAACATGGAGTTGGTCCACCCTTTGCTGCTAAAACTGCCTCAATTGTTCTGGGAAGGCTTTCCACTAGATGTTGGAACATTGCTGCGGGGACTCCATTCGGCCACAAGAGCATTAGTGTGGTCGGGCGATTAGGCCTGACTCGCAGTTGGCGTTCCAGTTCATCCCAAAGGTGTTCGATGGGGTTGAGGTCAGGGCTCTGTGCAGGCCAGTCAAGTTCTTCGACACCGATCTCGACAAACCATTTCTATATGGACCTTGCTTTGTGCACAGGGGCATTGTCATGCTGAAACAGGAAAGAGCCTTCCCCAAACTGTTGCCACAAAGTTGGAAGCACATAATCATCTAGAATGTAATTGAATGCTGTAGCGTTAAGATTTCCCTTTACTGGAACTTGGGGCCTAGCCCAAACCATGAAAAACAACCATTATTCCTCCTCCACCAATCTTTACAGTTGGCACTATGCATTGGGGCATGTAGCGTTCTCCTGGCATCCGCCAAACCCAGATGGTGCAACGTTATTCATCACTCCAGAGAACGCGTTTCCACTGCTCCAGAGTCCAATGGCAGCGAGCTTTATACCACTTCAACCGACACTTGGCATTGCGCATGGTGATCTTAGGCTTGTGTGTGGCTGCTCGGCCATGGAAACTAATTTCATGAAGCTCCCGACGAACAGTTCTTGTGCTGACGTTACTACCGAGTTCCAAACTGCCTCTGGAAGCGAGTGTTGCAACCGAGGACAGACAATTGTTACGCGCTTCAACACTCGGTGGTCCCGTTCTGTGAGCTTGCGTGGCCTACCACATCGCGGCTGAGCCGTTGTTGATCCTATACATTTCTACTTGACAGCACTTACAGTTGACCAGGGCAGCTCTAGCAGGGCAGAAATGTACTTGAACTGTTGGAAAGGTGCATGCGACTGTTTTTAGTCTGCTGTAATAAAGGCTTTATGTATTTATTTTTTTGCGTTAGAACAGACTCTGGTGTTGTTTACTGTTCCAAATGGTCAGAAAATAATAATATTATTGTAATCTAACAACACCTGTTTGGCACATAATACTCACGCAACGCTTGCTCCTATACATTCCTTTTTCTAGATCTCCAGTAGTCTCCACAACCAAGTCAAATGTCTTCCACAGATCTGACTTCCCCTTTCCCTCCTGAACAACCAGTAAACATTCACCCGTTTCGAGTTTCTTTCTTCACGTCCTCCACATCCATTTTGCAGTCGACATAACTGTGTTCGGAGTTTGTTATAACCAATTTATTAATGTGATTATGATGGGCTATAGGTCAGGCCCTATTGGTCACATGCATGCAATGCTTACTGTTGGGGAATAATCATAATTAGTTGGTAACATAGGTAAGATGTTTTATATTCATCATATGTTTGTATTTATTTTTGTGTTTCACTCTGTCAAGAGAGTATGGGTTGAGGTGAAGAGGGAACATTTTCTTGGCTCCACAAACAAATTAGGGATTTGTCAAGATTAACAGAACTTTTTAGTCAGAATCATCAAGACAAACGAAATGGCTGTAATGATGTGGCAGCTATAAAGGATCTCAGCATGGACAGCGCAATTTAAGACACTTTGCTGTGTTGTGGTGCTCATTAATTAAAGATGGACTGCTGATAACTAACTCTGGGAGGAGATTTGCGAGACAACGTGCTCCAGTCACACAGGCACTCGCTGTATTTTTCTTTTTCCGTTAACACATTGTGACCATGGCTGGGGTCTTTCTTGAGTAATTTGTGTCACGTTCATTTTATATAATCAAACAGTGTGCTTAAAGCATCAGACAAGCTCAGTGCATATGTAGTTGGTTTTATTCACATAGGGTGTGTCTGTCTATATATGGAAAACATTTTGACCAATCGATTGGTCGAAAGAACAGCACTACTCTCAGTTGACCAGTATTTTATTTTAGTTGGGGACAGCCCTAGTATGGACAGGCATAAGCTATGGACAGCTAACTCAATTGCATTTTATCGATGGCCATTTGAATGCACAGAGATACCGTGACGAGATCCTGAGGCCCATTGTAGTGCCATTTAATCCGCTGCAACCACCTCATGATTCAGCATGATAATGCACGACCCCGTGACGCAAGGATCTGTACACAATTCCTGGAAGCTGAAAATGTCCCAGTTCTTCCATGGCCTGCATACTCACCAGACATGTCACCCATTGAGCATGTTTGGGATGCTCTGGATAGACTTGTACGACAGCGTGTTCCTGCCAATATCCAGCAACTTCGCACAGCCATTGAAGAGGAGTAGCACAACATTCCACAGGCCACAATCAACAGCCTGATCAACTCTATGCACTGCATACGGCAAATGGAGGTCACACCAGATACTGACTGGTTTTCTGATTCACGCCTACCTTTAAAAAAAAAAAAAAGGTATTTGTGACCAACAGATGCACATCTGTATTCCCAGTCATGTTAAATTAATAGATTAGGGCCTAATGAACTTATTTAAATGGACTGATTTCCTTTATATGAACTGTAACTCAGTAAAATCTTTGAAATTGTTGCATGTTGCGTTTGATACTTTTGTTCAGTATAGTTGATTCAATATATCAACACAGTGGTGGTTTCATTGTGTTTCCTACAGGTATATCTGACAGGGGCCTAGTCCAGCTGGGTATCCCCACTGTGGAGGAGGTGATGGGGCAGTACTGCAGCTCTATGGGTCTGGAAGAGGGAGTCCCAGACTGGAACTTCTACATGGCCTTTCACCTCTTCTGCCTGGCAGCCAGCCACCAGGGAGAGAGCAAGAGTACCATTGCAGGTACCAGAACATAGACCAGAGTTTAGGATTGTGTCTCAGGCAATATCTTTAAGGAGAATTAATAAAGCTTCGTAAAGGTACATAGTTTGGATCTTATGCTCAGCTATTACTTGGTCCTCTGTAGCTGTTGGAAGAGCATCACTCTTGCAACACCAGGATAGTGGGTTCGATTCCCGGGACCACTCATACATAAAATAATCTATGCATGCATGACTAATTTGCTTTGGATAAACGTGTCTGCTAAATGGCATATATTACTATTACTTAGCTGGCCTAACAAATCTGTCCAGATTATAGTATTACTTAGCTGGCCTAACAGTCTGTCCAGATTATAGTATTACTTAGCTGGCCTAACAAATCTGTCCAGATTATAGTATTACTTAGCTGGCCTAACAAATATGTCCAGATTATAGTATTACTTAGCTGGCCTAACAGTCTGTCCAGATTATAGTATTACTTAGCTGGCCTAACAGTCTGTCCAGATTATATTATTACTTAGCTGGCCTAACAGTCTGTCCAGATTATAGTATTACAGATTATAGTATTACTTAGCTGGCCTAACAGTCTGTCCAGATTATATTATTATTTAGCTGGCCTAACAGTATGTCCAGATTATATTATTACTTAGCTGGCCTAACAGTCTGTCCAGATTATAGTATTACTTAGCTGCCCTAACAGTATGTCCAGATTATATTATTACTTAGCTGGCCTAACAGTCTGTCCAGATGTTAACCTTACATCTGTTTTATGAACACTATGTAGTTGTAGTCTTAACTATCCCTCTTTTACAGGAACAACCGGCTCCGGGAGGTTAGCTGAGCAGGTGGCTGACCTGGCCTGGGACTTTGCCACCAAACAGGGCTTCCGTATCTTCAACGCCATGCCCAGGTCGCCTCATGCAGGCACCTCCCCTTTAAAGGGTCAAGTAGCAGAGTGACCGCTTTGTTGTTTTTCAAATCCTGGATTACTCCCTTTAAAACCTGATTTCAGTAGCAGAGTGACCGCTTTGTTGTTTTTCAAATCCTGGATTACTCCCTTTAAAACCTGATTTCAGTAGCAGAGTGACCGCTTTGTTGTTTTTCAAATCCTGGATTACTCCCTTTAAAACCTGATTTCAGTAGCAGAGTGACCGCTTTGTTGTTTTTCAAATCCTGGATTACTCCCTTTAAAACCTGATTTCAGTAGCTGAAGCGATTGGCGGCATAGAGGAAGTCGTATGTTCTTTGTTGCAGCTTAAGTACACATTACATCACTACATTTATACCCAGGATATTGTTTTTCAACGGGAAAACTGGAGTGGGACTGTACGGGGTGTCTTAGAGAGGATGACTGCCCACCCAACCCAGACTTCCAGAGCTCAGCTGTTCATCCACTATTCCCTCCAGGAGCCAGGAAACGGCATCCTTCCCTGGGCAGGGTCGCCCCTGGCCGTAGATGGACTAAAACTGATAGGGAATTGCTGTGCCTCAGAATATTTTGCACTTGTTTTTCTCTTCCCGGCTTTTTTCTACTAATAACAGCTGTTTCCAAGAAGGCTTTTCTTGCAATAACTGTGGTTGTTTTTTTTCCCCTACAAAACTTCATCTCTGGACGAGAGTGTCCGCTACATGAATAAAATGTAAATGTTTGCTCAGGTCTATTACTTCGATTCAGTTTACATTAGTTCAAACTTTATGGAGCCTGTGGAAGCTATGGTCAGCAATGCTTGTCAGTCCTGGGCTTTACTCAACCAATACCTCTAATTAAATAACCCACACAAAGTATCTAGTCAGAGATGTCAGTATATGACATGGCATTACATTATTGTATGACACAACCACAGTCTGTTATAACTTTGTATATTCTGTCATAATAAAGTATATCACTATTATTTTCTACATGACTGACAACAGCTGTGATGTCCAATGTGAATATACATGATTTTATCAAAAGGAAATATTCCTCTAGAATTCATGATACTGTATCATATCATCCAACATTGGGTTTGGAGTGCAAAGACAAAACTATAGTTGTGAAAATATCCCTGACATTCAATGACAATTCCATTGGCATTTACTGTGTTTCACTAGTTGTCAAGAGTCATAAAATGATGTACAAACGAATTCACCATTTAGTGAAAAAAGAAAACATTTGTGCAGTCAAGAAGACTGTTACTATATACTCAATGTCAACCCTATCAAGGTCACTTGGGGTCATTCTTAACTCCCAGTATTGAGTCCTCTGCCCGTTTATGCGTCTCCATGGTAACCTGCAGCTGCCAATATCTGAGGTAGAGCCACATCAAGCTACCATTCTTCCTCTTGTCCATTCTCTTCACGTTGAGGAGGCGATTGTTGCCTTTGGCACAGTAGCGGTCGTTCTTAAAGATATCCTTCAGGTCTCCCTCCAGATCTGTATCCATTCCCAACGGTTCCTTCACCACCTTGAGGAGCAGGTTCTTCTCCATCTCCAGCCTATGTTCCCTGGGGAGGAGCAGGTTGCAGTAGGCCCCCTGTCTCTCCACAAGGTCCTCCTCCAGGTCCTTCAGCATGGCTGAGGCCCTCTGGTGCCAGTCGCTCTCTCTGGCCAGAGCGTGTTGGAGGACGGCCCCAGCGGCGCCGGATTCTAAAAGCTTCATCTTCTTTTGCTCCAGAGCCTGGCGATTTGAAAATGAAATGTTTAGTAAACACAAGATGATACAAATCTCAACTGTTGCTTCAGGGTTTAGTCTAGTGGTTAGTTACACAGCACTGTGGTTAGAGCGATGGGCCAGTAACCGAAAGGTTGCTGGATTGAATCACTGAGCTGACAAGGTCAAAATCTGTTGCTCTGCCCCTGAACAAGGCAGTTAACCCAGTGTTCCCCGGAGCGCCGAAGACGTGGATGTTTAAGGCAGCCCCCTGCACCTCTCTGATTCAGAGGGTTAAATGCAGAAGACACATTTCAGTTGAAGGCATTCAGTCCCCCTTTCCCCTTTCAGTACACATATATTGGTATACCAGTGTCTGCATGGGTTTGAATCTGACCCATCTTCCTTCTGGAACACATCTCATACCTTTCCTGTCTCTCTTTCACTGTCCCTGTCTGTTCAACTTAAACATCAACAAATAACCTCAGCTTATAACAACTCCATCTTTTAAAAGCAACATTCCCCTCACACCTTCAAGGCCCTCATCAGGCTCCACTAGGAGTTAGAACTAAGTTAAAGATGCATTCTCAAACATTTTGATAATTTCAGCCTGTAGTTTTGAAAGTGTTGCTCATGAGCCAAAAGTGGTCCCTGTTTTTTTGTGTACTACTTAATTTAATTGTGTACTACATCATCCATTTCTTGCGACATGCTACGAATTTTGCCATTTGTATGATATCATATACGAATTTAGAAATATGTGTGATATGTAACAAATCCAATTTGTGCTATATGTTACACATTTGCTGTGCTTAATATCCCGGGGTGCATCTTTAAGTCAAGTCCTCCCACCTCTCGTTCCACCTGTAGCTGTTTGCGTTCCTCCATGACCTGCTGGCTCTGTGAGATGAGGGCCTGGCGGTACCCATGGACCCTCTGCCTCTCCTTCTCCAGCTCCAGCTCCAAGATGGCCGCTGCCCGCCGGTTCTCCGTCAGGGTGTCTCTGTACTTCATCTCAAGGTTGGAGGTCACGGCAGACATGTCCTGGTCGTACCGGGCCTTGACCTTTATGATCTCTGTCTGAGACTCTCTGGTCCAGATCCAGCCTGAGGATGGGAGGTTGTTTGGTTATTATAGGGCGTAGTCCTGACTAGGGCTTAAACCCAGGACCTTGTGGCTGTTGACCAAACACCTTCTCATATAATAACCCACCAACCTCCCCTCCTCAGAAAAGGTGTTGGTTCAACAGTCCCATGTTCAAGCCCCGGTTGGAACTACCCCATCAGAACTACCCAATCACTTTCCTGCAATATTATATGTAGTGATTGTAATAATACTGTTATAATGTTGTAATGACAACCTATTTGGTGTAGGGAAATGCAGTGAAGTCACCACAAAAGAGTATAAGGCTTGTCAGTGTCTGTCAAAGTAAGTACAAGATTGGCCTACAACTTTTGTCTTCAGTTGTATATACACCACCCGTCATGTATAGTGAATGTCCTGTCCTTGTGTAACAGCACTGTACTGTGCAGGCTACTTACGAAAGGCAGCCAGCCCCAGCATTGGCACGAGGAGGGCATAATTCCATTTGTTCCCGTCAGCAGCAGCACCTTCTCGTGGGTCTGGCCCCATGTTCCATCTAGGGGGGTCATTCAAGTTGTTCATGGAGGTGCCCTATTCCAGGGGAGAGTCGAATGTTTATACACGTACCTGTCACCACCGCATACATTGTTTTATCTAGCTAGCTGACTAGCTGTTGTTACATACAACCAACCTGACCATAAGGCATTACCTTGACCTAAAATGAGGAATAGTAATAACGTTAATTATATTTAAATAAATAGCTAGGCAAGTCAACTAGAAAATATTAGCAGTGGAAACGGTTGGTCTTATCTGATATCAAACTCCCTAAACCACAACATTGGCATGCATCCCACATGACGACTGGCACAGCAATGTGGCTAATGGCAGTCTCTCTTTGTTGTCATTGTAACACTTTTAAAAATGTCCATTCTTTGGCCTGAACATGAATAGCTAATTACCACCAACAAAACAAGAGCGGTTTGCTAGCACAGTTGCCACAGCTAACACAACAACACAGCTTTACATGGTGGTTAGCTTGCAGGCTAAACTTATCAACAGCTTACTGAGTTATTGCATTAGTGCACGGCTATTTCAGTCCCAAATAACACATTGCAAAGAAGTACAGTAGATTATTGTTTTTTAAATTGAGCAGGCGCTCACCTTGACAAAATGTGTCTAGGTCAAATAGCTATACATTTGTCCCTGTGCGGATGGGAAAGAGCGATTATACGTTTTTACGCAAGACAATTACAAAGAGACCACTTGTGTTGTACGAGGGTGTTACAGTCGAATATATAGTCTCTATGTCATTACAATATATGTGTAAAGAGAAATTGTTTATTTAAAACTCAACATTTTATCAGTCTTAATTCATTTATTTTATCTAATGTGTGCTGAAATGGATTTAGAACTTGAAGCGTTGTCAAAAGCCTCCCCCCTTGCTTTCAAGACGTTTGAGATGGTTTCTTCCAGTGGGCGGGGCCCCAGGAAGGAATTGATTTTCCCCCAATCAGTATAGATCTGTTCGTTCCTAGACAGTTACTTTGTAGCTATTAGCAGGAAACCTGTGAATAATAAGGATGGCAAGTGTATCCAGAGTCCTGACCAAGAGGATTTTATCAACTAAAGCCGTGAGTTTAATAATTGTTGGATAATGCATTTGTGTAGTCTGTGAAAAGTCAACTTGTGTAACTGCGAGGGGGAGGGAATGCTTCTCTTACAGCTTTCGTAACCAGCAGCAGACACAGCCTTTCATAACAGTCCTCCAGACCAGCCCCTTCGTTACATAACGTTAGCTGTCTGAGAGTCACTTATTGAATATGTTAAAATGTCAAAATGAATATACTGTACTTGCTAAATGACCTATTCATAATGACAGGGATTTTCTTTGGGGGTTTAGAGTGTTTTTCCACCTTGATTTGATTGAATATGTTGCTGGTCCAGTGTGAAATGATGATGCTTTTTGTTTTCTATGTATTTGAGAGTTAATTATATGTCTATGATCTCTACCTATTGATTTATCATGATATCCCCATAATTATAGCTCCCTGCAGCCGCCCGATGTAGCTCCAGGAACATCCACTTCTCCGTCTATGGGAAGAAGGACAACGCCAAAGTGTCAGATGGTGTGAGTTTTACACAAGCAGAACACCCACTGTTTCTTCTTCCTTTTAATGCAAGACACATTTTTAAATAAAGAGACATTCTGGTTATGAAGTCATTTGTATTTACATATTGTATTTACATATTGTATTTACATATTGTATTTACATATTGTATTTACATACAATATGCATCGTTTAATATAATTTTTTTAATGATTCCCTTTTAATTTGTATGATTTGTTCGCAATTTTGTTTGTTACAATGTCATATCAGCCATGTTTTTTTTGTAGTTATCAATATTCACAGGAGGTCCATGTCTGTCTCTGTGTATCCGAGTCAATATGATTCTGATCCTCAGATCTCAACCCAGTACCCCGTAGTGGATCATGAGTTTGATGCGGTGGTGGTCGGGGCTGGGGGAGCAGGTCTGAGAGCTGCTTTTGGTCTGTCTGAGGCTGGCTTCAACACGGCCTGTGTCACCAAGCTGTTCCCCACTAGGTCTCACACTGTGGCAGCACAGGTAGGCCTATGCATATTTATGAGTCTCCCATTGACATCAATGCATCAAGCGATTCGTACCTCATTTAATTTTTTTTCATATTTTACTAGTCGGAGGGAATTGGGGTTTGGCTTGGGAGTAGTTGGGTAGCTTCTCAACAATCAGCTGTAGTTGAAGTGCATGTGAAGAGTAATAACTATCATTACAGTACTATTATGATGAATGAATAGAAATGCACTTGATTCAGTTACCATTCTACATTTGTGTCCTAAATCCATAATGAACTGTTGAATTCATCAGTGTTGATTTTGTCCAATCCAGGGTGGGATCAATGCAGCCCTGGGTAACATGGAGGGAGATGATTGGAGGTGGCACTTCTACGACACAGTGAAGGGATCTGATTGGCTAGGGGACCAGGATGCTATCCACTACATGACAGAGCAGGCCCCAGCTGCCGTGGTGGAGGTGAGAGATAATTAGTGCACTACATTTTGAACATACGGGGCGGCAGGGTAGCCTAGTAGTTAGAGCGTTGGACTAGTAGCCGGAAGGTTGCAAGTTCAAACCCCCGAGCTGACAAGGTACAAATCTGTTGTTCTGCCCCTGAACAGGCAGTTAACCCACTGTTCCTAGGCCGTCATTGAAAATAAGAATTTGTTCTTAACCGACTTGCCTAGTTAAAAAAAAAATAAATAAAAACTATACAGGGTGCAATTTCAGACAGATCCTGGTGTTTTAGTCTGTTTTTCCCCAAAGACATCAAATAAAGTGCAGGAATATATGTAACGTCTGTTTCCAACTCACACTGTCAAAACACGTAGAAACCAGAACACAGCTCACTCTCTAGCTCACACTCTCAAAACACATAGATCCCCCCCTGAACACAGCTCACTCTCTAGCTCACACTCTCAAAACACATAGAAACCAGAACACAGCTCACTCTCTAGCTCACACTCTCAAAACACATAGATCCCCCCTGAACACAGCTCACTCTCTAGCTCACACTCTCAAACACATAGATCCCCCCTGAACACAGCTCACTCTCTAGCTCACACTCTCAAACACATAGATCCCCCTGAACACAGCTCACTCTCTAGCTCACACTCTCAAAACACATAGAAACCAGAACACAGCTCACTCTCTAGCTCACACTCTCAAAACACATAGAAACCCCTGAACACAGCTCACTCTCTAGCTCACACTCTCAAAACACATAGATCCCCCCTGAACACAGCTCACTCTCTAGCTCACACTCTCAAACACATAGATCCCCCTGAACACAGCTCACTCTCTAGCTCACACTCTCAAAACACATAGATCCCCCTGAATGCAGCTCACTCTCTAGCTCAGCTCAAAACACATAGAAACCAAACACAGCATAGATCCCCCAAAACACATAGAAACCAGAACACAGCTCACTCTCTAGCTCACACTCTCAAAACACATAGATCCCAGAACACAGCTCACTCAGCTCACACTCTCAAACACATAGATCCCCCCCTGAACACAGCTCACTCTCTAGCTCACACTCTCAAACACATAGATCCCCCTGAACACAGCTCACTCTCTAGCTCAGCTCAAAACACTCTCAAACACATAGATCCCCCCTGAACACAGCTCACTCTCTAGCTCACACTCTCAAACACAGCTCACTCTCTAGCTCACACTCTCAAAACACATAGATCCCCCCACACTCTCAAACACATAGAACACAGCTCACTCTCTAGCTCACACTCTCAAACACATAGATCCCCCCTGAACACAGCTCACTCTCTAGCTCACACTCTCAAACACATAGATCCCCCCCCTGAACACAGCTCACTCTCTAGCTCACACTCTCAAACTCATAGATCCCCCCCCTGAACACAGCTCACAAACACATAGAAACCAGAACAGCTCACTCTCTAGCTCACACTCTCAAAACACATAGATCCCCCCTGAACACAGCTCACTCTCTAGCTCACACTCTCAAAACACATAGATCCCCCCCTGAATGCAGCTCACTCTCTAGATCCCAGTCACCTGAATTCTGATCACCTGTTCACACACCTGTATGTCATTATCACACACTATTTAGTTCAGTTCTTTGCACCCCATCATTGTGAGAAATTGTTTGTTTTGTCACACTCTTCTATTCGGAGCTCTGTTTTCCCCGTAATTTACTCCTCCCGTGTATGATAGTTTTAGCCTGTCTCACTAATGACGCCTTTTGCCTATCGGATTTCCTGTTGTCAAACTATTGCCTGATCTCCCGGACGACGTTACTAGCCTTTTCCCTGCCTGTACTGTTGCCTTTTTGGACCCCCTGTGTGTGACCTTCTGGCTGCCCCTGGACCCAGCTACCTGTCTCCTCCTGTGGTCCTTTACAATAAACACCTGCTGAGCCCTGCGCTTGAAACCATCTCTGTCTCCCATCATGTTCATGACAATATGGTTGTATCACATTGTTCTTTGTGCCCCACCCCCGCTAGCTGGAGAACTTTGGAATGCCCTTCAGTCGGACAGATGATGGGAAGATCTATCAGAGGGCCTTCGGGGGTCAGAGCCTGAATTTTGGAAAGGGAGGCCAAGCACACCGATGCTGCTGTGTAGCTGACAGGACTGGACACTCCCTTCTTCACACATTGTATGGACGGGTATGTTTAATGTTATGAGACAGTTACCAGACTCACTTTATTAAATATGCCCTCTAGTTTGGTTGGATCATTGACTGATTTTTATTTGACAGTTAAAACACAGTACATTAGATTTGTAAAAACTTGACAGGAATAACACAAAAAGGTAATTGATTTATTTCCATTGTGGTCCCTAAGGTGAATGGCACAAAAACATTTCAAGGCCAATGTGTGGTAGTTGAACAGTAAAAGCTGAAAGCAGAGCTGAGACAAAGGTTTAGTTTGCATTCACAAGTCTGGCTTCAGTCTGAGACCTTGCATACATTTACTGTTATTTATACAACCATGTACCTTTTTGCTTTACAATGTCCCATTAGTTGTTCTCCAGTCCTTAAGGTATGATACCAGCTACTTTGTGGAGTACTTTGCTCTGGACCTGCTGATGGAGGAGGGTGAATGCAGAGGAGTGATCGCTCTCTGTATGGAGGATGGATCCATCCACCGCTTCAGATCCAACAACACTGTCATCGCTACTGGGTGTGTTTGTTCATGTCCCAGAGCCTTTCATATTTCTCATGTCCCTCTGAATGAAGCCCTGAAATGTCATGACAATCGCTTTGAGTCAGCAGGATTAGACATTGCACATGTCTACACCAGTAGCAACCTCCTTATATCCATTATCTCTCTTTGTATGTGTAGTGGTTATGGCCGTACCTACTTCAGCTGTACCTCAGCCCACACCAGCACCGGGGATGGTAACGCCATGGTAACCAGAGCTGGCCTACCATGCCAGGACCTGGAGTTTGTACAGTTCCACCCCACCGGTAAGAACCACAGCCACTAACTATACTGTAACTATACTGTTACTATACTGTACTATACTGTAACTATACTGTGACTAGTAAGAACCACAGCCACTAACTATACTGTAACTAAACAGTAACTATACTGTAACCAGTAAGAACCACAGCCACTAACTATACTGTAACCAGTAAGAACCACAGCCACTAACTATACTGTAACTATACTGTAACTCTACTGTAACCAGTAAGAACCACAGCCACTAACTATACTGTAACTATACTGTAACTATACTGTAACCAGTAAGAACCACAGCCACTAACTATACTGTAACTATACTGTAACTATACTGTAACCAGTAAGAACCACAGCCAGTAACTTACTAACTATACTGAACTTTGTTTTAAGAACCACAGCCAGTAACTGACTGAACTTCACTGTAACTTACGTAAAGTAAGAACCACAGCCAGTCATAGTGTAACTATTTGACCTGAGGTGACACCTGACACCATAGCTGTGATGTAACCCTGTCAGGTATCTATGGTGAACCACAGCCAGCTATACTCATCACTGAGGGTAACCAGTGGAACCACAGCCAGGGATCCTCATCAAACAGTGAAGGAGTAAGAACCACAGCCACTAACTATACTGTAACTATACTGTAACTATACGCTCCCAGTAAGAACCACGCCAAAGATCTGGCCTCCCGGGATGTGGTGTCACGCTCCATGACCATTGAGATCCGTGAGGGAAGGTATGATGATCAACCATACTGAATATTGATTTAATTACATATTTCGCTCCACCAGTAGTATCTGACTCAATCCCTAACCCCACTTAATAGCCGTTCATTCCTGTGAGATGGAAGTAAAAAGATCTGGCCTGGAATTTGAGTGTCACAACTTGAAATTGAGACTAAAATATGATGATCAACCATACTGAATATTGATTTAATTACATATTTCGCTCCACCAGTAGTATCTGACTCAATCCCTAACCCCCTTAATAGCGTTCATTCCTGGAGATGGAAGTAAAAATGTAATTGGAATTTGAGGCCACAACTTGAAATTGGCACTAAAATATATGATTCGACCTTAAAGACTCTCTCTCTCACAGAAAATACACTCTCTCTCACAGAAAATACACTCTCTCTCACAGAAAGACACTCTCTCTCACATAAAGACACTCTCTTTCACAGAAAGACACTCTCTCTCACAGAAAATACACTCTCTCTCACAGAAAGACACTCTCTCACAGAAAGACACTCTCTCTCACAGAAAGACACTCTCTCACAGAAAGACACTCTCTCTCACAGAAAGACACTCTCTCTCACAGAAAGACACTCTCTCTCACAGAAAGACACTCTCTCTCACAGAAAGACACTCTCTCTCACAGAAAGACACTCTCTCTCACAGAAAGACACTCTCTCTCACAGAAAGAACACTCTCTCTCACAGAAAGAACACTCTCTCTCACAGAAAGACACACTCTCTCTCACAGAAAGACACAGAAAGACACTCTCTCTCACAGAAAGACACTCTCTCTCACAGAAAGACACTCTCTCTCACAGAAAGACACTCTCTCTCACAGAAAGACACTCTCTCTCACAGAAAGACACTCTCTCTCACAGAAAGACACTCTCTCTCACAGAAAATACACTCTCTCTCACAGAAAATACACTCTCTCTCACAGAAAGACACTCTCTCTCACAGAAAGACACTCTCTCTCACAGAAAATACACTCTCTCTCACAGAAAAGACACTCTCTCTCACAGAAAGACACTCTCTCACAGAAAGACACTCTCTCACAGAAAGACACTCTCTCACAGAAAGACACTCTCTCACAGAAATACACTCTCTCTCACAGAAATACACTCTCTCTCACAGAAAGACACTCTCTCTCACAGAAAGACACTCTGTCTCACAGAAAGACACTCTCTCACAGAAAGAGTCTCAAAGAAGCCTTTTTTCCCATGTCCAGGGGTTGTGGTCCGGAGAAGGACCATGTGTACCTGCAGTTGCATCACCTGCCCCACCAGCAGCTGGCCACCCGCCTGCCTGGTATCTCTGAGACCGCCATGATCTTCGCTGGGGTTGACGTCACCAAAGAGCCCATCCCTGTCCTGCCCACCGTCCACTACAATATGGGAGGAATCCCCACTAACTATAAGGGACAGGTCGATTATAACACTCTTTACAATTCTCACTGTTAGTTTGGGGGGATTTTCTTGTCTCCGTAAGGGATTGTGATCAAATCAAATCAAATTTATTCATATAGCCCTTCGTACATCAGCTGATATCTCAAAGTGCTGTACAGAAACCCAGCCTAAAACCCCAAACAGCAAACAATGCAGGTGTAAAAGCACGGTGGCTAGGAAAAACTCCCTAGAAAGGCCAAAACCTAGGAAGAAACCTATCACTATGGCTGGGTAAGAGAGATAGATAGATTAGTTAACATTTATTGTCCTTCGAGAAACTTCACGTCAATCAATCAGTCTTACCCAGAACTAGAGAGACATTATTTGACTCAAGACCGACCTGTAACGGTCTTGATCATCGTCCTCTCAGGTCATCACTCATCCAGATGGGGAGGACAAGGTGGTGCCAGGGCTGTATGCCTGTGGTGAGGCTGCCTGTGCCAGTGTCCATGGTGCCAACCGGCTGGGTGCCAACTCCCTGCTGGATCTGGTGGTGTTTGGCAGAGCCTGTGCCCTCACCATCGCTGACACCTGCACTCCAGGTCAGCAGGCTCTTCACATTACGACTGATTGGTTAGATAATTGGTTGATTTCCTAGATTTTTTTAATCAGTCGTGTTAAAAAGCGAATAGCTAATAATGCTTTAATGTACTTGGAGTTTGACTGTCTCTTTTTGACATTCTAGGTGAGAAGCTTTCCCCACTGAAGCCCAGTGCTGGAGAGGAGTCTGTGGCCAACCTGGACAAGATCAGGTTTGCTGACGGGAACACCAGAACCTCTGAGATCAGACTCAACATGCAGAGAGTGAGGAATACATGTTGACTAAAAGGTTTTCTGTTGAAATGTATTGGCATCTGTATCCAGTCTAGTGTATTTAACTAGACAGTGCAGTGGTACACATAGAGCAGGGATCCCCAACCCTGTTCCTGGAGAGATACCCTCCTGTAGGTTTTCATTACAATCCTGTTCCTGGAGAGCCACCCTCCTGTAGGTTAACTCCAGGCCTGTTCCTGGAGAGACACCCTCCTGTAGGTTTTCCCTCCAACCCTAATCTAGCACACCTGATTCTAATAATTAGCTGGTTGATAAGCTGAATCAGGTGAGTTACAACTGGAGTTGGAGTTAACCTACTACAGGAGGGTAACTCTCCAGGAACAGGGTTGGAGTGAAAACCTACAGGAGGGTATCTCTCCAGGAACAGGGTTGGAGTGAAAACCTACAGGAGGGTATCGCTCCAGGAACAGGGTTGGAGTTAAAACCTACAGGAGGGTATCTCTCCAGGAACAGGGTTGGAGTGAAAACCTACAGGAGGGTATCTCTCCAGGAACAGGGTTGGAGTGAAAACCTACAGGAGGGTATCGCTCCAGGAACAGGGTTGTACTGAAAACCTACAGGAGGGTATCTCTCCAGGAACAGGGTTGTAGTGAAAACCTACAGGAGGGTATCTCTCCAGGAACAGGGTTGGAGTTAAAACCTACAGTAGGGTTGGACAGGGAACAGGGTTGGACAGTCCTGACATAGATGTTTCATTTGTCATGTCTGAGCTCTTTAAAACCAATCTTCTTCTCTTTTTGTCTCCGTCTCCAGACGATGCAGACCCATGCAGCAGTGTTCCGTACCGGCGACGTTCTGAAGGAGGGATGTGACAAGATGGACGCCATCTACCAGACCATGGAGGACATCAAGACATTCGACCGTGGTCAGTAGTTTACCTCAAATTAATATTCAGAGTTGATCTCACTTAGATGTGTTGACTTTATGTTGTTATCGTATCTCTTGATTCAGTCGTTTTCAGTGAGATTTAGGACAGATTTACCCATAGCTGCAGGAAGTAGAGGTCCTGAGGCTGCTGCAGCACTTCCTGAAAAATCAGAACAAGAAGAAAACATGTAAAAAATATATTGTTCACAAAAGTAGTGCTCTGGGCCTTTACTAGTCCTGTATTTGCAGACCGATATAAAAAAATCAGCACCCCCTGTCTCCAAAATAATCTCAACAGCTCCACCCCAAAGCTACTGTACTTCCTGCAGCTCTGGTTTTACCAGACCTAGATTAAAACACTTCTCCTGGACTCAGGGTTTTACCAGACCTAGATTAAAACACTTCTCCTGGACTCAGGGTTTTACCAGACCTAGATTAAAACACTTCTCCTGGACTCAGGGTTTTACCAGACCTAGATTAAAACACTTCTCCTGGACTCAGGGTTTTACCAGACCTAGATTAAAACACTTCTCCTGGACTCAGGGTTTTACCAGACCTAGATTAAAACACTTCTCCTGGACTCAGGGTTTTACCAGACCTAGATTAAAACACTTCTCCTGACCTAGATTAAAACACTCTCCTGGGGTTTTACCAGACCTAGATTAAAACACTTCTCCTGGACTCAGGGTTTTACCAGACCTAGATTAAAACACTTCTCCTGGACTCAGGATCACTTACAGGTCACAGGTTTGGTGATTAAAACACTTGGTTGTTTTACTAACTAAAACACTTTTCCTGGACTCAGGGTTTTACCAGACCTATGGTGAACTAGGAAAAACACTTCTCCTGGATCGTTTGGTGTTGGTTGTTCTAACTAATGTTTCCCTCCCGTTCGGTCAGGTATGGTGTGGAACACTGACCTGGTCGAGTCTCTGGAGCTGCAGAACCTGATGCTGAACGCGGTCCAGACTATCCACTCTGCCGAGGCCCGCAAGGAGACCAGGGGAGCACACGCCCGGGAGGACTACAAGGTGAGAGGAGGATGGATTCTCACCTGGTTGAATAAGATGAGGAGAGCACTCTCCAACCAGCCACTCAAATGAAGTGATCTACAACTCAGGGCCTCAAAGCTGCACCACACATCTCCTAATTGTAGCGATACAAGGATTGATTGGCTGGTTGATTTATAGATGAATTGGTTAATTTATTTGTTGAATGTCCGGTTGATTGATTGGTTAATTGATAGGCAGGGGACTTAAATGTGACATTGTGTGTTCCAGGACCGTATAGATGAGCTGGACTACGCCAGGCCTCTGGCAGGACAGGAGAGGAAGCCTTTCGAACAGCATTGGAGACTTAAATGTGACATTGTGTGTTCCAGGACCGTATAGATGAGCTGGACTACGCCAGGCCTCTGGCAGGACAGGAGAGGAAGCCTTTCGAACAGCATTGGAGACTTAAATGTGACATTGTGTGTTCCAGGACCGTATAGATGAGCTGGACTACGCCAGGCCTCTGGCAGGACAGGAGAGGAAGCCTTTCGAACAGCATTGGAGACTTAAATGTGACATTGTGTGTTCCAGGACCGTATAGATGAGCTGGACTACGCCAAGCCTCTGGCAGGACAGGAGAGGAAGCCTTTCGAACAGCATTGGAGAAAACACACCATGTCCACTGTGGATCCTCAGACTGGCGAGGTAAAACAACTACCGCGACTCCTGACTGTGTGTCTGATGGAAACGCATAGGGACAATCTTCCCTGAACACAATCAAGCCTGTCTGGACTAAAAAACATGCTCTTGGTTGAGCATACTGTTTAGTCCAGAAATAGGTTTTTGGATGATCTGGTATTAGGAGACTGATCTGGTATTAGGAGACTGATCTGGTATTAGGAGACTGATCTGGTATTAGGAGACCGATCTGGTATTAGGAGACTGATCTGGTATTAGGAGACTGATCTGGTATTAGGAGACTGATCTGGTATTAGGAGACTGATCTGGTATTAGGAGACTGATCTGGTATTAGGAGACTGATCTGGTATTAGGAGACTGATCTGGTATTAGGAGACCGATCTGGTATTAGGAGACTGATCTGGTATTAGGAGACTGATCTGGTATTAGGAGACTGATCTGGTATTAGGAGACTGATCTGGTATTAGGAGACTGATCTGGTATTAGGAGACTGATCTGGTATTAGGAGACTGATCTGGTATTAGGAGACTGATCTGGTATTAGGAGACTGATCTGGTATTAGGAGACTGATCTGGTATTAGGAGACTGATCTGGTATTAGGAGACCGATCTGGTATTAGGAGACCGATCTGGTATTAGGAGACTGATCTGGTATTAGGAGACTGATCTCTCTGTCATGTTCTAGGTAACTCTGGAGTACCGACCAGTGATTGACACCTCTCTGGACCAGGGGGAATGTTCAGCCGTCCCTCCAGCCATCCGCTCCTATTGAGACAATCTCAACAGGAACACTTATTTATTATTGTCAGTCTGTAGGCTTCCAGCAAAACCCACCTAGGATCCACTTCACTGTGTGACCTTCACTCTGTGTGAGGGAGCACTGTAGATAGGGAATTACTGCTGTCTCACATGCAGTTTGACTTTCAACCCACATATTGTAGTCAACACTGCAAGCAAAGGAATTGTTAAGGTAATATGATTGAAGTTTGTAAATATAGAACTGTTTTCTAATTGTCTGTTGTCATATGAAGTTGTAGAGTAGTTTCCCTATAGGTAGGTAGTTACCTAAATACTCCCATTCTCTGTGGCCTTTATTATCTGCTGATACCATAATATTAGGACTCTGAATGGAATACTGAATTTGAATGTTGTGTAATCGTTGTAGTTCAGAGTGCTGAGACATCCTATTTCACTGTAGACGTCCCTTCAGCGTCATTAACACATCGTCTTTAATGATTATCCTGTCAGGATAAATTAATGTGTAGAACTGGCGTGTGACCAGTTCACTCTGCTTGCTACAGGTTATGCACTTTATGGCAATATTTAAAAATATTCTCAACTATAGATGTCTTTATGCTATTTACTGGTGGAATATAGTGGACATTAAGACAATTTAGGAAGGGGGAAATAAATGAAATACTATGTATGTTACCAATAATTAATTTATATTTGCTTTGTTCTTATGTTCTGTGTATTATTTCAAATGTGTCATTAAACTTTAAATCATTAAATCAACTCTAGACAACTTTTCTTCCCCTATTCATTTGACTATGTCTGACCATTTCATTGATGTCACCTGGCTACCTCAACAGGAACAGTACATGTTCCCCTTCTCTCCAGTTGTGAGTGGCTGTTATATGTACCACAGGGATGAAGTCCAGGTTACATCCCAAATGCCACCTTATTCCCTATGTAGTGCACTACATTTGACCAGGAACCATACGGTGCCATTTGGGAAGTTGCCAAGCTGAATGAACAGGAGGAGTCTTTTTCTCACTAGTTGTATGGCACGTCTCAACAGGCATGGAAAACATACCTCCCCGCTCCTAGGGACTGATTCTGAAGGTACGGGACTGAGCAGAGGATCAGACTGTTATCACACAGATATTTAACTCTCCCGTTGCAGGTCAGTAAAATGAATAAACAAATTATGTTTTATTATTCATTGTATGACTTTTTAAATGTTTGATTGCTGTTATTATACATCTGAGATGAGCATACTTAAAGATGTTTGGTGTTCTTGGAATAGAAGAGTACTGTTATTATACATCTGAGATGAGCATACTTAAAGATGTTTGGTGTTCTTGGAATAGAAGAGATTACTGTTAATATACATCTGAGATGAGCATACTTAAAGATGTTTGGTGTTCTTGGAATAGAAGAGATTACTGTTAATATACATCTGAGATGAGCATACTTAAAGATGTTTGGTGTTCTTGGAATAGAAGAGATTACTGTTAATATACATCTGAGATGAGCATACTTAAAGATGTTTGGTGTTCTTGGAATAGAAGAGATTACTGTTATTATACATCTGAGATGAGCATACTTAAAGATGTTTGGTGTTCTTGGAATAGAAGAGATTACTGTTAGTAGCTTTTGTTTGGTATTTTTAGAAAGTCTAGGAGACTTTTTCATGTAATTTATTTTATTTAAAAATGTATTTATCCCTTATTTTACCAGGTAAGTTGACTGAGAACACGTTCTCATTTACAGCAACGACCTGGGGTTAACACTCCTACTCTTACGATAAGTGCCATGGGATCTTTAATGACCTCAGAGAGTCAGGACACCGGGGTTAACACTCCTACTCTTACGATAAGTGCCATGGGATCTTTAATGACCTCAGAGAGTCAGGACACCGGGGTTAACACCTCTACTCTTACGATAAGTGCCATGGGATCTTTAATGACCTCAGAGAGTCAGGACACCGGGGTTAACACCTCTACTCTTACGATAAGTGCCATGGGATCTTTAATGACCTCAAAGTCAGGACATCCGTTTAACGTCCCATCCGAAAGACGGCACCCTACACAGGGCAGTGTCCCCAATCACTGCCCTGGGGCATTGATTTTTTAGACCAGAGGAAAGAGTGCCTCCTACTAGCCCTCCAACACCACTTCCAGCAGCATCTGGTCTCCCATCCAGGGACTGACCAGGACCATATAAAGTAGCATGCTATTTCAGTCAAGTAATGCGGACAAAATGCACGTTTGGATATTGTTTGCTAACCAAGGATAAGATACTGTAACGACACTGGGTTTATAAGCGCGGATATCGACTCTGCCTCTCGGGCATGCTTTTGCGGCACAGTCGATAGCGCGCTGGGCTTCGTGCTAGAAGATCGAGGGTTCGAGACCTGCTCCCTGCCTGTTTCATTACAATACAATCAATTATACACACTTATTGAATCAAATAATCTGAATGTTTGATAGATTGAGGTGTGTATACCAGAGAGTAGCAGTTGTATTAAATAGGTTTAAAAGAGACTTTGACTTAACATGTTGAGTAGATCCCTATGGCCTCAAGCATGATTTGTTTTCAGCTACCTTTAGACGATGTTTCCCTCACCTGGGAGGTTTTACTCTGGAAACAGGATCTCTTAGGTACAGGGCTGTCAGACCATCATTACACTGTTCTTTGTTGGAATCAGTTCAACCAGAGACCTTTACTGTAACCGTCCAGGCATGAGGGATGGGTAATACCTTTACAGAACATATGTATGTTTTACACAATTAATGTCTTTACTCTCCTTTGCCTGCAATTATTTTACAAATGACCTAAACCATGTAACAGACGATCAGTTTAAAGACCACAGAACAGACGATCAGTTTAAAGACCACGGAACAGAGGATCAGTTTAAAGACCACGGAACAGACGATCAGTTGAAAGACCACGGAACAGACAATCAGTTGAAAGACCACGGAACAGAGGATCAGTTTAAAGACCACGGAACAGACAATCAGTTGAAAGACCACGGAACAGAGGATCAGTTGAAAGACCACGGAACAGACGATCAGTTGAAAGACCACGGAACAGACGATCAGTTGAAAGACCACGGAACAGACGATCAGTTGAAAGACCACGGAACAGACGATCAGTTGAAAGACCACGGAATAGACGATCAGTTGAAAGACCACGGAACAGACGATCAGTTGAAAGACCACGGAACAGAGGATCAGTTGAAAGACCACGGAACAGAGGATCAGTTTAAAGACCACGGAACAGAGGATCAGTTGAAAGACCACGGAACAGAGGATCAGTTTAAAGACCACGGAATAGACGATCAGTTGAAAGACCACGGAACAGACGATCAGTTGAAAGACCACGGAACAGAGGATCAGTTGAAAGACCACGGAACAGAGGATCAGTTTAAAGACCACGGAATAGACGATCAGTTGAAAGACCACGGAACAGAGGATCAGTTGAAAGACCATGGAACATACAGTTTCAAACGATAACCTGCCTTCGTATACCACCAGAAGTGTCTGGCTATATTCCTCAGAAAATATAGAACAGTAATAATTTTGTGGGTGTTTATAATTGTCCTGTTCACACAGTCTGTACTGGAAAGGTGTTTGTTGCATATCCCAACTCCCCCTGAGACACCCGCAGGAAGTGGGGTCACGGCCAGGGTCACCATATCCCAACTCCCCCTGAGACACCCGCAGGAAGTGGGGTCACGGCCAGGGTCACCATATCCCAACTCCCCCTGAGACACCCGCAGGAAGTGGGGTCACGGCCAGGGTCACCATATCCCAACTCCCCCTGAGACACCCGCAGGAAGTGGGGTCACAACCAGGGTCACCATATCCCAACTCCCCCTGAGACACCCGCAGGAAGTGGGGTCACGGCCAAGGTCACCATATCCCAACTCCCCCTGAGACACCCGCAGGAAGTGGGGTCACGGCCAAGGTCACCATATCCCAACTCCCCCTGAGACACCCATAGGAAGTGGGGTCACAGCCAGGTTCACCATTGTACAGCGCCTCTGGAGAAATTAGGGTTTAGTGCCTTGCTCAAGGGCACAGCGATAGATTTTCACTTTGTCAGCTCCGGTATTCGAATGAGCGACCTTTTGGTTACTGGACCAACGCTCTAACCTGGAAGGCTACCTGCCACATTTATTACTTTCCAAACCGTAGTTAATTAGGCTTATAAAACTAAACCTTTTCCTTTTCTGTGTAGACAGCCTTACACAGATCGTACACCTGTACACCTCCACACACAGAGGCATCATGGCAGAAGTACTGAAGGCTGTCCTGTTGCTGTGGGTCCTCCAGGTCTCTGCCCAGGACCCAGAATACGACCACCTGTTAGTGAGGCCCAGGAACATCAATGGTATGGCGTGGTGGAAGCATAGAGACCTTGGCTGTGAATATAAATTACAAGAGCCATCAAATGTTATGATATGATTCATGTACTATTTAGCAATATTTGTAGATACATGTTGTTAACTTAAGTCTAGTATACACAAGGAGATTAGCAATTCTGGAGGAATAATGGTGGATATTCATGAACTACTTCAAGCAAGGTGCTGCATGTTGTTAAATCACTCTCTGCCCAGACGAAAAGGACGACTGCCCCATCAACGTGTACTTCACCATGGACACCTCTGAGAGTGTTGCTCTGAGGGAGTTCCCCTGGGGCAGTCTGGTGGAGGAGCTCAAGATGTTCCTCCAGATGTTTGTGGAGAGGCTCCAGACCACCCCCCTCAGGGCCAAGAGGGCCCAGTGGGCCTACGGTGGGCTGCACTTCTCAGACCGTGTGGAAGTCTTCAGCCAGGTGGTCACTGATGCTGCAGATTTCCTGGGAAGGGCACAGGCCATCAGGTACATTACTCAGTCAGCCAGCCAGACACTGTCAGTCAGTCCCACCCTCATTATTACTTGCTTACTTACTTACTGAATCGTCTTCATCTCTTTTGGGAGTATTATAAGATAATACTGAGTTGAACACATTAATCTTTCATAATAAGAGTTGAGCACGCCAATCTTTCATAATAAGAGTTGAGCACGCCAATCTTTCATAATAAGAGTTGAGCACACCAATCTTTCATAATAATGTCACCCATGCTTTTCTCTGCTGTTCCTACCCTGATGTTAAAGATTTTTGTCCATTGTTTCCCACTCTCTCTTTTCAACAGCTTTGGGCCACTTTCAGTCTGTGCTTGATCTTTTCCTCTTTAGTTAGTTCATCCACGGCATTTCTGTGCTTGTGTTATCCTCCTCAGTTAGAGTTGAGCACACCAATCTTTCATAATAAGAGTTGAGCACACCAATCTTTCATAATAAGAGTTGAGCACGCCAATCTTTCATAATAAGAGTTGAGCACGCCAATCTTTCATAATAAGAGTTGAGCACACCAATCTTTCATAATAAGAGTTGAGCACACCAATCTTTCATAATAAGAGTTGAGCACACCAATCTTTCATAATAAGAGTTGAGCACACCAATCTTTCATAATAAGAGTTGAGCACGCCAATACTTTATTCTCCTCGTCACCAGGTACATTGGTAGGGGAACCTTCATCGACTGTGCCCTGAGGAACATGACAGAACAAGTGAGGCTAACGGCCAGTGGAAAGCCCCGGCTCCAGTACGCTGTGGTCCTGACTGACGGCCACATCACTGGCAGCCCCTGTGGAGGGGTCTCACGGGCCGCCGAGGCTGCCAAGGCAGCGGGCATCAAGATCTTTGTAGTGGCCACCAACGAGTACACCATGGAGAGTGAGCTCAAGCGGATCGCCAGTTCTCCTGTGGAGCTGTATAGGAAAGACTACATGGCATTCCCAGCTAGCAACCGCCAGGCAGCTGTCAACAGGATAACTGACACCATGGTAGGTTTATAGTGAAGCTTCCGTTTGTGAAGTGGAGTACGGATGTTTTTGTGCTGTCATGGTTGATGCCAAGTTGTGTCAGTGTTACAGTGTCTGTGTGTTTTATATATCATAGTTTGTGTTTAATATGCTGTCATTTCTTTCTCTTTCCAGATCAAAGAGGCCGAATTTGAGGTGAGTCATATGAGGGATGTAGAATGAACGACACAATGGTCTTCTTTTTAATATTTGAAACCTCATATATATATATTTTGTGATATCCAATTGGTAGTTACAGTGTTAACCCATTGCTGCAACTCCCCTACTCCCCTATGGACTCGGGAGAGGCGAAGGTCGAGAGCCATGCGTCCTCTGAAACACGACCCTACCAAGCCACACTGCTTCTTGACACACTGCTCACTTAACCCGGAAGCCAGCCACACCAATGTGTCGGAGGAAACACCGTCCAACTGGCGACCGGATGCCAGCTTGCAGGCGCCCGGCCCGCCACAAGGAGTCGCTAGAACGCGATGAGACTGCGACACAGCCTGGGATCAAACCCGGGGCTGTAGTGACACCTTAACGCACTGCAATGCAATGCAGTGCCTTAGATCGCTACGTCATTCGGGAGGCCCATATTTGAAACCTCTTTGACCATAACTTCTGTGATTTCTCTCTAGTGCCAAGCCCCGATGTGCATCCAAACAAAAGGAGCAGTCGGGCCGAAAGGATACAAGGGAATGAAAGTAAATAAGCAATCTCTTATTTTGATAAACCTAAATATGTATTGGTTTATGACACTTAATGACATCAATGTTTGTTTTGTGTCTTGTAGGGTGCGAAAGGAACTAATGGTGCAATAGGAGATCCTGGACAGCCTGGGCAACAGGTTAGATTAAATACACCATGACACAATACAGGATGTACTACACTCAATATGATTTTACATTTCATTTATGTTGGCTTTTTTTTCCCTACAGGGAGACCTTGGTATCGAGGGCTCGATAGGTTTGCATGGACAGAAGGTAAGAGGAATGATGATATTTCTAACTTTGATATTTGTCTGTGCCATGCTGCTTTGATTTAATATTTCACACATTATTTACATTATTTACCTAATATATATTTACAGGGTCTTCCAGGCCTCAAAGGAGAGAAGGTAACATATTAGAAAATGCTCTAACCATTTGTTACTTGTGTATATACTACCAAGCTCGTTATAATACTGCGTTGCTGTCTGTATTTGACATCATGTTTTGTCCTTGTTTCACAGGGAGATATTGGTGGATCTGGTCCGAAGGTACTCCTTTTCCGTTGTTATTAATACATCTCAATCATGATTGGTTCATTAATGATTTCGTTAGATTGATGAGCTACATGCTACATTTGGCGTAGTCGGCAGGATTCAGTTCATTAGGACAAGCCCTATTGTCACCAATTAACAACGAACAATTTACTCAATCGGATCTCGTCAGGGTCAAAGGGGATCTCCTGGGTATAACGGCATTGATGGCGAAAAGGTACGTCTTATTTATTTGCTTACTTATTGATAAAAAACACTGTATTTAGACATGTCTAGTTCGTGATGTCATCTACTTTGTTGTTTTCCAGGGAAAGACTGGCACCACTGGGACACCTGGATGTAAAGGAGACGCTGGCATGTCGGTGAGATAATGCAGCGACGTTGAGCATAATATGCAGTAGTGTGTGTGTGTAACGTACTACACAGCCTGTATGCATTGTGGTTATAAATGTCCTCCTCCATCACCTTTGCGGTCTCACAGGGAGAAGCCGGTCTTGCCGGGGACTTTGGTATCAAGGGTGACACGGGCAAGTCAGGTGAAAAGGTAGGTGGATTCTTCACCTGATTCCTGGATTTTGCACCTTTGTACAGTGTCCTGTTACATATAGAGTCATAATACCCATAAAACCTAGCGGTCAAACAGGGAAATGCTTCCAATCGTTTATTCACCATTCATTTTTACCATAGAGTATTTTAAAAACACTTCAAATAAGGGCTACAAGTGAAGTCGGAAGTTTACATACACCTTAGCCAGTTTTTCCACAATTCCTGACATTTAATCCTAGTACAAATTTGCTGTTTTAGGTGTGTTAGGATCACCACTTTATTTTAAGAATGTGAAATGTCAGAATAATAGTAGAGAGAATGATTGATTTCAGCTTTTATTTATTTCATCACATTCCCAGTGGGTCAGAAGTTAACATGCACTCAATTAGTATTTGGTAGCATTGCCTTTAAATTGTTTAACTTGGGTCAAAGGTTTTGGGTGGCCTTCCACAAGCTTCCCACAATAAGTTGGGTGAATTTTGGCCCATTCCTCCTGACAGAGCTGGTGTAACTGAGTCAGGTTTGTAGGCCTCCTTGCTCACACATGCTTGTTCAGTTCTGCCCACAGATGTTCTATGGGATTAAGGTCAGGGCTTTGTGATGGCCACTACAATACCTTGACTTTGTTGTCCTTAAACCATTTTGCCACAACTTTGGAAGTATGATTTGGGCCATTGTCCATTTGGAAGACCTATTTGCGACCAAGCTTTAACTTCCTGACTGATGTCTTGAGATGTTGCTTCAATATATCCAAATAATTTTCCTCCCTCATGATGCCATCTATTTTGTGAAGTGCACCAGTACCTCCTGCAGCAAAGCACCCCCACAACATGATGCTGCCACCCCCGTACTTCACGGTTGGGATGGTGTTCTTCGGCTTGCAAGCCTCACCCTTTTTCCTCCAAAAATAATGATGGTCATTATGGCCAAACAGTTCTATTTTTGTTTCATCTGACCAGAGGACATTTCTCCCCAAAATACGATCTTTGTCCCCGTGTGCAGTTGCAAACCGTAGTCTGCCTTTTTTATGGCAGTTTTGAAGCAGTGGCTTCTTCCTTGCTGAGTGGCCTTTCAGTTTATGACGATATAGGACTTGTTTTACTGTGGATATAGATACTTTTGTACCTGTTTCCTGCAGCATCTTCACAAGGTCCATTTCTGTTGTTCTGGGATTGATTTGCACTTTTCTCACCAAAGTACGTTCATCTCTAAGAGACAGAATGCGTCTCCTTCCTGAGCGGTATGACGGCTGTGTAGTCCCATGGTGTTTATACTTGCGTACTATTGTTTGTACAGATGAACGTTTTACCTTCAGGCATTTGGAAATTGCTCCCAATAATGAACCAGACTTGTGGAGGTCTACAATTTTTTTCTGAGGTTTTGGCTGATTTCTTTTGATTTTCCCATGATGTCAAGCAAAGAGGCACTGAGTTTGAAGGTAGACACTGAATACATCCACAGGTACATCTCCAATTGACCTCCAATTGACTCAAATTAAGTCAAAAGCCATGACATAATTTTCTGGAATTTTCCAATAAGTTTAAAGGCAAAGTGAATTTAGTATGTGAACTTCTGACCCGCTGGAATTGTGATGCAGTGAATTATAAGTGAAATAATCTGTCTTTAAACAATGGTTGGAAAAATTACTTGTGTCATGCACAATGTAGTTGTCGACTTGCCAAAACTATAGTTTGTTAACAAGAAATCTGTGGAGTGGTTGAAAAACAAGTTTTAATGACTCCAACCTAAGTGTATGTAATCTTCTGACTTCAACTGTATGTTTCGTGTAGGCTTACCCTGGCGTGACATTTTGATAACCGCGTAAATCTCTCTATATTGAGTTTTATCAATATATTCGACCTGTATTTACCCCCCCAAAAATGAAATGCTAATTATCTTCTAACGTGGCTACCATAAAGAACTACAAATGCCATGATGCTGATCTGGACGAGACTGACGAATCGAGGCAAAGGTAAGAATCTCTGGATTAACTATCTAATTTGAGCTACATTTAGTAATAAATAAATTGATAAAATGTCTTTAAATGTACAATTATGTGAACTATCTTGTGCAAGTTTTGCAGGGATTTGTAGTCTTGCATGATGTCTACTTTGATGCTAATTAGCATTTTTTAATTTGCGAGAAAATAGAGGCGAATGTCCAATAGAGATTGACATGGTTATCAAAACATCACACCAGGGGAAGTCTACACGATACACAGCCCTTATTTGAAGTGTTTCTAAAATGAATGGTGGAAAAATGCTTTGAACCATTTCCCTGTTTGACCGCTAGTTTTTATGGGTATTATGACACGTCCACTGCGGGGCTCTATAGGCTACCTGGAACATGAGTCTTGTGCACCTGGTACATCCTGTATTGTTGTTGTCTTCAGGGTGTTGCTGGGCAGAGTGGCAGGCCTGGACCACAGGGTGATCATGGAGACAGTGGAGATAAGGTCTGGAGCGCCATCTGAACGACACGTTATCAGAAACACTATCAACTTGTAGTTATTTAGACAATAATACATTAAGCGTGACTGTTACAGGGTGTTGCTGGCTATGTTGGAAACCCTGGTCTGCCTGGGCAAAAAGGAAACAAGGTACTATATCGGCTCAGAGATTAACACAGTTTACTAACTAGGAGTATCAGGCTGCCAAATCAAACCACCGAATCATCTGCTTAAACAATATTTCTGTTCATTAGGGTAAAGCTGGACCTGGTGGAAGTCCTGGCGACACTGTGAGTCTCATATTGAAGTCTGTATTAAATAAGCTGTAGACCAAGTGACAGTGTCTTCATACAGCGTTGTGAGTTGCACAACAATCCCACAAGAAAGAGCAGGACTCACAACATTTTACATTGACACGTTTTTATTTGGGGCCTGGTGAAACATGAGAACATGTCTCTTGTCTCATGTCTCTCTTCAGGGAAGCAGAGGAGACAGTGGCAGTGTTGGACGACGGGGCAAGGCTGGCAAGAGAGGAGATAAGGTTTCCACCAACAAACTACAAACATCAAACATCTCATCTGTTTTTACTGCATCACAACAGTCGATTCGATGTTGGTTGTGTTCATTGTGTTGCATCTTGCAGGGAGAACGAGGCCCAGAGGGGGTGAATCCATGTTGGTTGTGTTCATTGTGTTGCATCTTGCAGGGAGAACGAGGCCCAGAGGGGGTGAATCCATGTTGGTTGTATTCATTGTGTTGCATCTTGCAGGGAGAACGAGGCCCAGAGGGGGTGAATCCATGTTGGTTGTGTTCATTGTGTTGCATCTTGCAGGGAGAACGAGGCCCAGAGGGGGGTGAATACATGTTGGTTGTGTTCATTGTGTTGCATCTTGCAGGGAGAACGAGGCCCAGAGGGGGGTGAATCCATGTTGGTTGTGTTCATTGTGTTGCATCTTGCAGGGAGAACTAGGCCCAGAGGGGGAGAATCCATGTTGGTTGTATTCATTGCGTTACATCTTGCAGGGAGAACGAGGCCCAGAGGGGGTGAATCCATGTTGGTTGTGTTCATTGTATTGCATCTTGCAGGGAGAACGAGGCCCAGAGGGGGTGAATCCATGTTGGTTGTGTTCATTGTGTTGCATCTTGCAGGGAGAACGAGGCCCAGAGGGGGTGAATACATGTTGGTTGTGTTCATTGTGTTGCATCTTGCAGGGAGAACGAGGCCCAGAGGGGGTGAATCCATGTTGGTTGTATTCATTGTGTTGCATCTTGCAGGGAGAACGAGGCCCAGAGGGGGTGAATCCATGTTGGTTGTGTTCATTGTGTTGCATCTTGCAGGGAGAACGAGGCCCAGAGGGGGTGAATCCATGTTGGTTGTATTCATTGTGTTGCATCTTGCAGGGAGAACGAGGCCCAGAGGGGGTGAATCCATGTTGGTTGTGTTCATTGTGTTGCATCTTGCAGGGAGAACGAGGCCCAGAGGGGGTGAATCCATGTTGGTTGTGTTCATTGTGTTGCATCTTGCAGGGAGAACGAGGCCCAGAGGGGGTGAATCCATGTTGGTTGTATTCATTGTGTTGCATCTTGCAGGGAGAACGAGGCCCAGAGGGGGTGAATCCATGTTGGTTGTGTTCATTGTGTTGCATCTTGCAGGGAGAACGAGGCCCAGAGGGGGTGAATCCATGTTGGTTGTATTCATTGTGTTGCATCTTGCAGGGAGAACGAGGCCCAGAGGGGGAATCCATGTTGGTTGTAATTGTGTTGCATCTTGCAGGGAGAACGAGGCCCAGAGGGGGTGAATCCATGTTGTTGTTTCATTGTGTTGCATCTTGCAGGGAGAACGAGGCCCAGAGGGGGTGAATCCATGTTGGTTGTATTCATTGTGTTGCATCTTGCAGGGAGAACGAGGCCCAGAGGGGTGAATCCATGTTGGTTGTGTTCATTGTGTTGCATCTTGCAGGGAGAACGAGGCCCAGAGGGGGTGAATCCATGTTGGTTGTGTTGCATCTTGCATTGTTGTTGTGTTCATTGTGTTAGAACATCTTGCAGGGAGAACGAGGCCCAGAGGGGGTGAATCCATGTTGGTTGTGTTCATTGTGTTGCATCTTGCAGGGAGAACGAGGCCCAGAGGGGGTGAATCCATGTTGGTTGTATTCATTGTGTTGCATCTTGCAGGGAGAACGAGGCCCAGAGGGGGTGAATCCATGTTGGTTGTATTCATTGTGTTGCATCTTGCAGGGAGAACGAGGCCCAGAGGGGGTGAATCCATGTTGGTTGTATTCATTGTGTTGCATCTTGCAGGGAGAACGAGGCCCAGAGGGGGTGAATCCATGTTGGTTGTGTTCATTGTGTTGCATCTTGCAGGGAGAACGAGGCCCAGAGGGGGTGAATCCATGTTGGTTGTATTCATTGTGTTGCATCTTGCAGGGAGAACGAGGCCCAGAGGGGGTGAATCCATGTTGGTTGTATTCATTGTGTTGCATCTTGCAGGGAGAACGAGGCCCAGAGGGGGAGAATCCATGTTGGTTGTATTCATTGTGTTACATCTTGCAGGGAGAACGAGGCCCAGAGGGGGTGAATCCATGTTGGTTGTATTCATTGTGTTACATCTTGCAGGGAGAACGAGGCCCAGAGGGGGTGAGAGGAGTTCCTGGAGAGAATGGAGAAGAAGGAGCAGCAGTGAGTCAACTTTTAATAAATGAAATGTAATCAATATGCAGGTGTTGTATTTCAATCAATACATTGAACTGTATCTTTTTCAATCCCTATCATATCCATCTCATACCAGGGGGCACCAGGTTTCCCAGGGGTCCGTGGTCCACCAGGTGAGGGTGGAGAGGCGGGACTTCAGGTGAATACTGCCCTAAATAATTATAATAATACCTGGTAAGAGCAAAGGTGCTCCACTAACCATTCTGCCCTGTCACCAAATATACCATTGGTTAAACAGGTGATATCTATGACAGGTGATGTAATGAAATGAGAAAACAATATTCTGCCCTGTCATCATCCGTGTCCATGTTTTCTGCATGTCCTCGTTAGGGCTCTCAGGGGGATGCAGGGGACTTTGGCCCCCGAGGAAACACTGGAGCAGCAGGAGCTAAGGTAAGTTGATTTGGGTTCAGATTTTAACACTTAAACTGCCAGGCCTCGATTCCCCCCTTACTACGCCAATGAGAAGGATTCTGTTTTTACTGCAACATTCTAACAGTCTAATGAATACATTTCAGAAATGCTCTCGGAAAGAAAAAAATAAATAATAATTTGTTTGTGTTTCTGAAGGTCTTGGGTAACATTAGAATACAGAATAGCATTATCATTAGTTCATTTTACTGTAGGCAGGCAGACGACGGGTCAAGGGCAGGCAGAGGTCAGTAATCCAGGGCAGTGTCAGACAGGTATAGCGTTCTACAGGCTCAGGGTCAGGGCAGGCAAGGTGGTCAAAACCAGAAAAACAAGGGCTAGAGAGAAACATGAGTACGGGGGAAAAAACACTGGTAGGCGTGATGAGACAAGAAACTGGCAACAGACGGCAGGCAGGGTGGTCAAAACCAGAAAAACAAGGGCTAGAGAGAAACATGAGTACGGGGGAAAACACACTGGTAGGCGTGATGAGACAAGACCCCCCTCCAGACCTGAACCCAATATAAAATCTTTGGAGGGAGCTGAAAGTCCGTATTGTCCAGCGACAGCCCCGAAACCTGAAGGATCTGGAGAAGGTCTGTGTGGAGGAGTGGGCCAAAATCCCTGCTGCAGTGTGTGCAAACCTGGTCAAGAACTACAGAAAACATATGATCTCTGTAATTGCAAACAAAGGTTTCTGTACCAAATATTAAGTTCTGCTTTTCTGATGTGTCAAATACTTACGTCATGCAATAAATTGCAAATTAATTACTTAAAAATCATACAATGTGATTTTCTGGATTTTTGTCTCTCACAGTTGAAGTGTACCTATGATAAAAATTACAGACCTCTACATGCTTTGTAAGTAGGAAAACCTGCAAAATCGGCAGTGTATCAAATACTTGTTCTCCCCACTGTATATATATTTTAAAATGGATCTTGGCACATTGCAGAGCTCTTTGAAAGGATTTCACTGTAGTGGTTTTCTGATGAAATAGGTCTGAAAAGGTCTTGATTCCTAGAGTTTGCCAAAGATTAAAGTTGGCATCCCTCAAGGCTTTTGGCAAGTCTGGGTTGCATACAGTAGGCGAGTGAGAACATATTTGGGAGGAAATGCCCAGGTATTTCTTACAGTCCCTCCACGCTAGTAGGGTGCTGTAAATCAAAGGTTTTGGCTATGTTGCCCACTTCACTAAAGCTATTAATGAATATACTTGAACTTAGGGGCAATGAACCACAGGATTGGGCTTCTGAATCCACGTTGAGTTGTCTGTTTGTGATCATACATGTTGCAGATTTGGGCAGACCCGTAGTACAATTGAAGGGAGGGAAGGGCAAGACCACCCTTAGATTCAGGTTTCGATAGAGTGGAGAACTTGATCCTAGGTTTTTTATTGCCCATATACATTTGGTGATGCTTTGGTTGGTTGTTTTGAAAAATGAAATTGGGAGATATCATGGGAGCATCTGAAATAAAAATATAGATTAGACGGACATAATGACATTTAGGGGGGCGGGAGGGTCTTTGGATATCGGCTATATGTTGTCTCACCTCCTTTAGTCATAACAGTAATCGCTTTCAGTCATTGGTCCATTTCTCAGTGAGCAGGATTGTCCTTAAAAAAATGTTTTGTGCCTCCCAGGTGGCGCAGTGGTTAAGGGCGCTGTACTGCAGCGCCAGCTGTGCCACCAGAGACTCTGGGTTCGCGCCCAGGCTCAGGCGACGCACAATTGGCCCAGCGTCGTCTGGGTTAGGGAGGGCTTGGCCGGTAGGGATATCCTTGACTCATTGTGCACCAGCAACTCCTGTGGCGGGCTGGGCGCAGTGTACGCTAACCAAGGTTGCCAGGTGCACGGTGTTTCCTCTGACACATTGGCTTCCGGGTTGGATGCGCGCTGTGTTAAGAAGCAGTGCGGCTTGGTTGGGTTGTGTATCGGAGGACGCATGACTTTCAACCTTCGTCTTTCCCCTTACGGGAGTTGTAGCGATGAGACCAGCTAGTAGCTACTAACAATTGGACACCACGAAAAAGGGGTAAAAAAAACAAACATAAACATTTTGTCTCTTGGGGAGTTTAAGTGTCGCAGGGCTCCTTGGTGAAGAAGCCTGAGGTCGTTTGGGTATTTGAATCCCCTAAAGATGCTTCGGTCAACGGAGTATTTCTTCACCTCGTCAAACTCTCAGCGTATTCCAGCTGACAGGTCCAGGTGTAAAGCGAGTTTGCCGTTTCCCACTGTAATGGTGTTGATTTTCGCCGCCTGTAGGACTCGTTCCTTGTCGGTGAATCTCAGGAAACGTATGGTGATTGGGAGAGGTGGTTGTCTGGCTGCTGGTGGGGGCCTCAGTGCTCGGTGAGCTCTCACCAGTTCTATGGGCCTGTCGGTGGACAGGTGGAGCCACTCGGGAAGTTTGTCTTGCAGGTAGCGGATCAGTGGCATGTTTCCCTCTTCTTTTTCGCCCAGATTTAATAGAACACAATGATTCCTTCGCCCCCTGTTTTCCAGGTCCCCTGTTTTCCAGGTCCTCTGTTCTCCAGGTCCCCTGTTTTCCAGGTCCCCTGTTCTCTTCCAGATGCCAGACGCGTTGATGATGCTTGTTGTTGATGTTAGGCAAAGCATTTTCCAGGGTTGTCACCTTTCCCCCTATCGCACTGAGTTGAGAGTTAATGCCATCTAATTTGATGTTGAGTTCTGTACGTTGGGATCTCAGCTCAGAAAGGATGTCTTCGACAGAGTGCGAGGTTGGCATTTGTTGGGCCTCGGGGGGTCCTCTTGCTAATGGCGCTAGCTGTTTCTTGGAGGCTTTTTCCGCGGATAATGCTCAAGTCTGGGTAAGAATGGCACCTGTAATGTAGCCGCCATGACTTTCTGACTAAAGCTAAAGGAGTTTTAACTTGAAGTGGAGGTAAGATTAAGAATGGTAAACTACTTGTGCGGAGCTCTTAGTTCATGCGGCCATCTTGTTCAAGGGTGTTATGAACCCCTTTGGTCCGGCAGTCTGGGGGGTGTAACTAGACCCGTAACATACTTCATGCAAAGTGTAATAGTGACAAAGTAACGGTGCGAACAAAAAACCACAGACAACTTAATTACACTGTGTTGTTAATAAGGCACGGGTGGGGTGTGGTATAGGGCTTATGTACCACTCCTAAGTGCTGTTCTTAGGCACGACGCAACGCAGAGGTATATTGGCCATATACCACAAACCCCCGAGGTGCCTTATTGCTATTAGAAACTGGTTAATTAGAGCAGTAAAAATAAATGTTTTGTCATACCTGTGATATACGGTCTGATATACCACGGCTGTCAGCCAATCAGCATTCATGGCTCGATTCACCCAGTTTATAAAACTGCTTATAGCATACATTTGAGATATCTAAATTCTAACAACATATTTATTAAAGAAAAAATGGCAGTTATTTCAATGTTTTGTTCATATGCGGTCAAAATGACACTCGACACGTTGCAACAGGCCTATGCATTATAACACATACCTGAATCTGACAATGGAAGGTATTTACGTTGAGGTTATGTTGGAAACTGTACAGAGTACTGAGTAGGGACCCCCCCTAAACATTTACTACGAGGGGAAATGATTCTTTGTTGAAAGTGGTCTTAACAGTGTTTTTTTGTAGTACACCTTCACAAGAACGGTAGCTGAGGCAAAAAATAAAGTTCGAGAAAATGGGAGCTAAACAGTGCTAAAAATGCTGTTTTGTCTTTTTTTAATTGGTAGGGAGATAGAGGAAGTGATGGATACAACTACCCAGGACCCAGAGGGAAACAGGTTTGAACTGCAGCCGACAGCTGACTGAATAACAAAAGACCATTTTAATGTGTTTTGGTAATTGAATTGGATTGGTAATCCTGTTTTAATTAGTGCGATTGTCAAACATGCTAACTCAACCTTATTATCTCTTAGGGAGGGAGAGGAGACCCTGGTTTACCTGGACTGCAGGTAATCATATGTACCTGTTCTTAGCCGTCCATATTTAAAATGTGAAAATGTTCGACCCCTCTATTCACTACCATGTCTATATTTTTTCACAGGGCACCAGAGGTTATAATGGAGAGAAAGGAGCCCAGGGAACAACAGGAACAAAAGGACCGGCAGTACGTACAGCAGCACTAGTGGTTAGAGTGTAGCGACGGCAGGTAGCCTAGTGGTTAGAGTGTAGCGACGGCAGGTAGCCTAGTGGTTAGAGTGTAGGGACGGCAGGTACCCTAGTGGTTAGAGTGTAGGGACGGCAGGTAGCCTAGTGGTTAGAGTGTAGCGACGGCAGGTAGCCTAGTGGTTAGAGTGTAGCGACGGCAGGTAGCCTAGTGGTTAGAGTGTAGGGACGGCAGGTAGCCTAGTGGTTAGAGTGTAGGGACGGCAGGTAGCCTAGTGGTTAGAGTGTAGCGACGGCAGGTAGCCTAGTGGTTAGAGTGTAGGGACGGCAGGTAGCCTAGTGGTTAGAGTGTAGGGACGGCAGGTAGCCTAGTGGTTAGAGTGTAGCGACGGCAGGTAGCCTAGTGGTTAGAGTGTAGCGACGGCAGGTAGCCTAGTGGTTATAGCGTTGGACCAGTAACCGAAAGGTTGCAAGTTCAAATCCCCGAACTGACAAGGTACAAATCAGTCGTTCTGTCCCTGAACAGGCAGTTAACCCACTGTTCCTAGGCCATCATTGAAATTAAGAATTTGTTCTTAACTGACTTGCCAAGTTAAATAAAGGTCAAATAAAATACAAAAATATCATAAACAGAGATATCATATTAATAAATGCACTCGTTTATTTAAATCAATTTATTTATTTCTATTTAAAAAAAAATGTATTGTTTTACAGGGGGAGCCAGGGCAAGAGGGTGTTCCTGGGGACAGAGGAGTGAGGGGGTTACCTGGACCACTGGTGAGTCTCATTCCTATGTACACATACCAAGGTACATTTAGTTCTCATTTGTGATTCATTTCATCCACTAAGAGTCTGTCATGGGTCATTAAATGTTGACACATTGATGGTGTCTAGGGAGTACCTGGTACTCGTGGGGCCTCTGGTCTATCGGTAAGTAACTGACTTTATTTGTTCATCCTGATTGACAGATATCTTTCATATCCCTTTACTCTCTCTGAGAGAATGCTGATGAATATTCTCAACTTTCAGGAGTGTGAAATCATGGGATTTGTCAGAGAAACATGTGGCTGCTGTGGTAATGGTTTATTTTAATGACAACCAATTTTTCCCTGTAATAATAATAAAAAATGCCCAGGTCTTATTGTTAACTGTCTCTCTGTGCAGATTGTGAAAAGGTTTGCCCTCCCCTGGACCTGGTGTTTGTGATTGACAGCTCTGAAAGTATTGGAAAAACCAACTTCAGCCTGGCTAAAACCTTTGTCATCAGTGTAGCAAACAGGCTTGGGAAGATGGCCAAAAACATATCTGACGTCTCAGGTAAACGTCATGACACTGTGTTACTACAACAACCACTGTTTGAAGGGAAAAACAATAGATCACCAATATTTAAAATATATATATTTGAAACATGTAATCAATTTTATTCCCTGAACTACTTCTAAACCCCCAAAAGGGTCTCGTCTGGGTGTGGTTCAGTACAGTCACCAAGGGGAGGTTCAGGCCATCAGGATGGACGATAGGGGCATCACCTCTGTGACCTCCTTCAACACAAAGGTCAAAGCCATGGAGTGGATCGCTGGAGGCACCTGGACTCCCTCTGCCCTGAAGTACACATACGACCATCTGATAGTTCCAGGTCGCAGGGGGAGGACCAAGGTGGTGGCCATAGTTATCACAGACGGTCGCTACGATCCTAAAGACCTGGATAATCTTGGAGCCCTGTGTAACGGAGTGGACGTGTATGCCATCGCCATCGGTGATATGTTTGACACTGGGGCAGAGAGGCAGAATCTGGAGATGATTGCCTGTAATATGGGCGACCGGGTGAAGACACTGAGTGTCTACGCTGAACTAACTGCTGAGGAATTCTTAGAGGAAATAGAACAAATCCTCTGCCCAGGCAAGTCTGTCTGCATCCCAAATGGCACCCTCTTCCCTATATAGTGCACTACTTTTGTCCAGAGCCCTATATAGGAAATAGAGTGCCATTGGGATGCACACTACATTTGATCAACAGTTCAATTATTTTGTTTTGTGAAAATTACCAACCCTGACTAATGAACTACATTCACTTCTCTTCTTCTCTAGAACCAGAGATGATCTGTCCAGACCTGAAGTGTGCCTCAGGTGATGACTATTTTTTTTTTTATTGATGTTTTTACATCTAATAATGGGACTGAGTTTTTTTGGTATTATTTTATACTGCACTAATGAAAATCAATGACCTTGAATATTTGTTCAGTTGGAAATTATCTATTAATGTCTTTCCAATATATTCTGCATATGTAAATGACAGACAACTACAGATGTATTAAGAGTTTCTGAATCAACAGTCTGTATAACATTGGACTTTTCTATTATTGTCAAAGATTTGAGTTTGGCTCCATTGATCCAGCGCCCCGTAGACATCCTCTTCTTCATTGACGGTTCTGAGAGAACAGGGGGCAGAAACTTCATCAGCATCCTGCGCTTCATCGGGAGACTCTCCCAATCGATCCCTCTCTCCAAGGAGGTCTCTTCAGGAGCTCGCTTCGCCGTGCTGCAGTTTGGAGGGGAGCAGGACCCAGAGGTTCTTCTGGACTTCTCCAACAACCACAGAAAGATTAGCTCCCTGGTCTCTAATGCAGTCTACCGCGACTCATCCTCCACTCTGGGCAGCGCTATTCTCTACGCAACTGAGAACCTCGTCAGTAACCCTGGAGGTCGGTTCAGAGGGGTACGTCCAGATGCAGAGCTCACCTTTGTGTTCATTACAGACGGAGTGACCTCAGACAAGAACTTTGCTGAGGGTATTGGAGCCATGAGAAGGGCCAACGCAGTGGGTGTTGCTATCACAGTGGGATCAGATATTGACAGGGAGCGGTTGCTGCAACTCACTCTTAGGGACAAAGCTCTTATCTTTAACCTGATGAGTTTCAATGACTTGGCCCTCCCTGGGGTTGTTAAACACATGGCTCATTGCCTTGGTTAAACCAGGTTAAATATATTCAGGGCCCCATTTGATTTAACACGGGGAGTGTAAGCTAACTGAAAGACCTAGAACTGATTTCATATGTCATTTCATGCATCTTTTCTATAATTAGTTTTTATTAGACTACATTTTTTTAAAAGATGTTACTAATCTAATTGATTTGTGACCCCAATAAAGCTATTTTTTTCAAAGAAAGATTTATTCTCATTAATAACAAAGGTATAGCATGTTCCTACCAAAATGTAGAGGATGTACAATATGTGACATTGTAGCCATGTTCCAATAACAAGACAAAGAAAATGAACCACATTTGAAGGTTCTGTCATGTGTTGATAACAAAACAAAAAAAAACAATGCTGCTGTTGATTTTTTAAATCAATGCATTTACTTCAATACAGAAACTGGGATATTAGCAACCTAATTACTGGTGTGACTAAATGCTACCTCAATAGATACTGAACCAGGAGGGTCGTTTTCTGTTTCTCTCCACTATCCTCTTGTCTTTGTCGGACTCCCATGGGCTCTCGCTGTCATACAGGACCAGGGTCTCCTGCGCTGGTGTGTTGAGAGGCCTGCCCTCCATGGCTTTAATCTGACCTCGAATCAGCGCTGTCTCCTTCCTGATCTTCTCATAACAGAACCCACACAGAATATGCTTCTGCTTCAGGTGGCCACACTCCACGCACGGCTCAATGTTGGTCTGACAAAGAGGGGGAGAGAGATGAGGGGGAGAGAGAGAGAAAGGGGGGATAGGGAGGGGGAGAACGAGGGGGAGAGAGAGAAAGGGGGGATAGGGAGAACGAGGGGGAGAGAGAGAAAGGGGGGATAGGGAGGGGGAGAGAGAGAAAGGGGGGATAGGGAGGGGGAGAACAAGGGAAAGAGAGAGATGAGGGGGAGAAAGAGATGGGGGAGAGAGAGAGAAAGGGGGGATAGGGAGGGGGAGAACGGGGGAGAGAGAGATATGAGGGGGAGAGAGAGAAAGGGGGGATTGGGAGGGGAGAACAAGGGAAAGAGAGATGAGGGGGAGAGAGAAAGGGGGATAGGGAGGAGGAGAACAAGGGAGAGAGAGAGATGAGGGGGAGAGAGAGAAAGGGAGGAGGAGAATGAGGGAGAGAGAGAAAGGGGGGATAGGGAGAACGAGGGGGAGAGAGAGATGAGGGGGAGAGAGAGAAAGGGGGGATAGGGAGAACGAGGGGGAGAGAGAGATGAGGGGGAGAGAGAGAAAGGGGGATAGGGAGGAGGAGAACAAGGGAAAGAGAGAGATGAGGGGGAGAGAGAGAAAGGGAGGAGGAGAACGAGGGAGAGAGAGAGCATAAAACATCAGAAAAATCTATTGCCTTTTCAATTGTGTTTATTGCAATATTTATTACATAAAATATGCTACATACAACTGGACATCAGAGGACAATAATTACAGGTGAAATGTTACCCAGTGAAATGATACAAGCAATCAAAGTTAATACCTTAACTTTGAGCATAAAGCTTGGGTCTCGTCTTCTGGTCCTGTTGATTTCTATTGTGCGTCTCTTTTTGGGTGCTGCCATCCAGAACACATTGTCCAGGAAGCTGGGCTCCGAGGTCACCTCTTGCTCATCGTGGGGATGTGGGAGGATGCTGGGCCCATGGACAGCTAGAGCTGGGGCTGATTAGAAACAAAACACACAGAGACACAATCACATATCAACAGTCTATGCAATAGACAGAAACGATGTATGTATGTCACCACTCAGTATACATCTAGTAGTCTACTCATAGATTGAAGCACGTATAGAATCGTACATCATCATAGTTCTTACTGTCCAACACAAAGTCATAGATTATGCAGGGTAACATAGCTACCATGGAAGTTTAAAAGCTAGCTTACTAGTTAGTTCGAGTGTTAGCAAGCCAGCTAGCTGCAAATAAACACAAGGCAGAATGTTGTGTAAAGCTCAAACTCACCAAACTGTCTGTCAAGTCCTGTAGCCTGTATAATTCTGCATTCCAGCTGTAACAACGAACGTCTCAAAAAACACACTAAACCAGACGAATTCATCATTTTAGAGGTTTGAGTAGTGCCTTTACACTCATGTCACACAGTTCAGCTCACGGTCATTGAATCACCTACGTCATTGAACTGCGACAACCGAAGAACCAATTGCATCTTGTCATCATATAACGCGTTATCACCAGTACTGAGCAAATATGGGAGAAAGGGGGTACAGTTTCTCACTCACCACATTCAGGTAACTTTTACAAATTACTGTAGTAGCAACAGTTTTGTTAGTTTGGTTATTGCAGGAAGACATTGAAAGGAAGAAGAATTGAGATCGAGCGAGTTGTTTAGAAACCAGACTGTTGCTCGCGGTGGTTTGATGCTTTGTCATTCTGTTACTCTGGCTAGCTAATGTTAGGCTAGTAGTAGGAAGTGTGATGTTTATTTTTCAAGATCTTCAAACAGGCTATTTTGATTTCCAACACATTTAGTCTCTTCATACCATTTGCTCTCTTTTAGTAATTAGCTGAGTTGCGATCTTTTCAAAAAGGCATCTGGCTTTGCTGTTGCAAGTTTACATTCACTTTCAGTTTGTTGGTTGCTGAGTGAGACTGAGTCACTAGCTAACGTTACACCAATAAATCTAAACTCTAAAAGCACTGATCAGACCAAGACGAAATGATTTGTCATGACGTCATGAATGAAAAGTTTAAACAATTTCCCTCCCACACAGCCCATCTGGTAAACTGGTCCAGATTGAGTATGCCCTGTCAGCAGTAGCAGCAGGAGCCCCCTCAGTGGGAATCAAAGGTAAAGAAGACTTCAAATGATCACCCAATATGACTGCGTTCACACGGGCAGACAAATTCTGATCATTTTTCACAAATTTCACTTAAGAGCTCATCTGATGAGAGAGAAAAATCAGAAGTTGCTGCCTGTTTAAACGCAGCCCATGTATGTATACAGTGGAGCAACCACCAGGTAATGGCTTTTTGTATGCAGGCATCTTGTATATATGTGTCCATGGTACCAAACTCTTTTAAAGAGCAACTGCCCCTAAAAAAACAACTTCTAATTTAGAAGACAGCCTATGTGCCATCGATATGAGTCAGTAACATTTATTCTAATGTCAAAATTGACTACAAAGTGTAAATAGGATTATTTTGGTCATGAAGTCAGTTTTGTCCAAAACAGATTTTTCTACCGGAGTATGCCATAACGTAAATGAAGGCTGGGTTTATTTCAACCCGGTCCACAGCTGGCAGCAAACAAGTTCTCATCCATTTGGAGTGTAGCTGCATGCGACCCCGATCGTAATGCCTGTGGTAAAGGTGGTTTGACTTTGGATATCCCTGAATATTGAAAACATTTTAATGAGAAATAAAAAGTGTGCAACGTGAAAATATTGCCTAATTTACATTTGTTATTGACGGTTCCATACTAGGCCCAGAGATGGGCTATCCAAAGTCAAACCAATTTTGCCACGGTAGCACACCAGCCGGCTAAAGCAAATCGGCAATATAATTTGGCTAACTCTTCCCACCTGCGAACACACGACACCCCCATATCAAACCACACCTGAAACCAAGTGACATTTGAATTCAGTCATGGCTGCTGGGATTTTTAAGGCTACGTTTATATATACTTTTTTACTGATTGGTCTTTTGAACACTCAGATCAGCTCTGAAAAAGATCTGATGTGATTGGTCAAAAAAACAACTAGTGGGGAAAAAAATATCAGTGTTGAGCGACCTGTCGAAACAGCCTTAATAAACCAAATCTAAAACAAGGCCAAATCAAGACGTTTAGCCGCATTACAGAAGACAGTCCAGATTCTGATGGTTTCTTTCTCCCCGTTTAAAGCCTCAAATGGAGTCGTTTTGGCAACCGAGAAGAAACAGAAGTCTATACTGTACGATGAGACGAGTGTTCACAAAGTGGAGATGATAACCAAACATATTGGCATGGTCTACAGTGGGATGGGTCCAGACTACAGGTACATCCTGGTGTGTGTGTGTGAGGGAGACTGCCTTTCCTTGAGTTTCTAAATCTTGGTTTTACAACAGGGACTAGAATATCTTAGAAATGTATCTCTTGTTACTCTGCAGGGTGCTGTTGAGGAGAGCGAGGAAACTGGCCCAGCAGTACTTCCTGGTCTACCAGGAGCCAATCCCCACAGCCCAGCTTGTCCAGCGGGTAGCCTCTGTCATGCAGGAGTACACACAGTCTGGGTCAGTTCTGTTCTGTTTTGTGGGTTTCCTCAAGTTTGATCAGGCTGGCCGACTGAGTGTGCAGGCTTTTGATCCAACCTTGCTGAAACACCACTGATTCAGTTTATCAAGGTCCTGCTGACCAGCTGATTGGTAAAACCAGGTGTGTTAGGCTTTTCCTTCAGCCCTGCCCTAAAGTCCTTACACCCAGTATAGAACCAGGTGTGTTAGAGCAGGGCTGGCTGAAGGAAAAGCCTAAAGCCCTTACACCCAGTATAGAACCAGGTGTGTTAGAGCAGGGCTGGCTGAAGGAAAAGCCTAAAGCCCTTACACCCAGTATAGAACCAGGTGTGTTAGAGCAGGGCTGGCTTAAGAAAAAGCCTAAAGCCCTTACACCCAGTATAGAACCAGGTGTGTTAGAGCAGGGCTGGCTGAAGAAAAAGCCTAAAGCCCGGACACCCAGTATAGAACCAGGTGTGTTAGAGCAGGGCTGAAGGAAAAGCCTAAAGCCCGGACACCCAGTATAGAACCAGGTGTGTTAGGCTTTTCCTTCAGCCCTGCCCTAAAGTCCTTACACCCAGTATACAACCAGGTGTGTTAGAGCAGGGCTGGCTGAAGGAAAAGCCTAAAGCCCTTACACCCAGTATAGAACCAGGTGTGTTAGAGCAGGGCTGGCTTAAGAAAAAGCCTAAAGCCCTTACACCCAGTATAGAACCAGGTGTGTTAGAGCAGGGCTGGCTGAAGAAAAAGCCTAAAGCCCGGACACCCAGTATAGAACCAGGTGTGTTAGAGCAGGGCTGGCTGAAGAAAAAGCCTAAAGCCCTTACACCCAGTATAGAACCAGGTGTGTTAGAGCAGGGCTGGCTGAAGAAAAAGCCTAAAGCCCTTACACCCAGTATAGAACCAGGTGTGTTAGAGCAGGGCTGAAGGAAAAGCCTAAAGCCCGGACACCCAGTATAGAACCAGGTGTGTTAGAGCAGGGCTGAAGGAAAAGCCTAAAGCCCTTACACCCAGTATAGAACCAGGTGTGTTAGAGCAGGGCTGGCTGAAGAAAAAGCCTAAAGCCCTTACACCCAGTATAGAACCAGGTGTGTTAGAGCAGGGCTGAAGGAAAAGCCTAAAGCCCGGACACCCAGTATAGAACCAGGTGTGTTAGAGCAGGGCTGGCTGAAGAAAAAGCCTAAAGCTCGGACACCCAGTATCTTTCCACGAGGGTTGGCCACTGCTGAATTACAATATCCATGTGTGTTGATAAAGTAGTTGTTTTCACCTGGATTTCTAGAGTGTAACATCCTGTGTGTTTTCCAGTGGAGTGCGACCCTTTGGTGTGTCACTGTTGATAGCTGGATGGGATGATGATCACCCTTACCTCTTCCAGTCAGATCCCTCTGTAAGTATCCATGGTAGTATAAACACACTGTTGATAGCTGGATGGGATGATGATCACCCTTACCTCTTCCAGTCAGATCCCTCTGTAAGTATCCATGGTAGTATAAACACACTGTTGATAGCTGGATGGGATGATGATCACCCTTACCTCTTCCAGTCAGATCCCTCTGTAAGTATCCATGGTAGTATAAACACACTGTTGATAGCTGGATGGGATGATGATCACCCTTACCTCTTCCAGTCAGATCCCTCTGTAAGTATCCATGGTAGTATAAACACACTGTCGTAGAATTGCTTCACTCCTAGGCCGAGTCTAGACAGTTCATGGAGCTTCTGTGTTCTGATCATGGAGTTCTAATCATGGAACTCCGAACTCGTCATGCGTCTCAACCTACATTTTAAATGCGTCCTGATTCCCTTTTCCTGTGCTTATATTCAAATGCCAGAATGCATAATGCAAACGGTGGAACAGGCTACATCTGGTAACAACACAGCAAGTTGATGGCAGTAGCAAACTACTGTAGCTAACTAGCCAGCAAGCTAGCTAGCAAAGCTAAAGGGATTGCAAATAGGCATAACAAAAAATAGTTTTACCCCAAAAAATGTCCACCTTTATTTAACCAGGTAGTCCAGTTGAGAACAAGTTCTCATTTACAACTGCGACCTGGCCAAGATAAAGCAAAGCAGAGCGACAAAAACAACAACACAGAGTTACACATAAACAAAACATACAGTCAATAACACAGGTCGCCTGATTAAATAAGCTATCTGGCTAGCATTTATGAAGCCAGCAAACACATTCCACACTAGGAACATATTTCCTTCAACTTTTTAATGAAAAAAGGCACCTCTCGCTTCCAAAACACGTGCTAATGACATTGGAACGGTAGCCTGATTGTGTCCAGACTGAGGAGAAATCCGTACAAAATGTGTCCCTGACCACCACCTGAAGTGGTCGGCCAGATCTGAACACAATCCGACCACAACCAGTCATTTCAATGCAATCTTCGTATTCTGATGGCAGAAGTAGCATGTAAGTGTCAAGTGTAGACGGCCCAAGTGTCTTCTCTACTGTTACATGTGCATATGTTACGGACGTTGCTTGCTTAGTGAGTACCACCCCCCCAATTCGGCTCATACCTGGCTCAGAACAGCCCCAAAACATCACTGCTCTAGAGGACATCTGCATGGAGGAATGGGCCAAAATACCAGCAACAGTGTGTGAAAACCTTGTGAAGACTTACAGAAAATGTTTGACTTCTGTCATTGCCAACAAAGGGTATATAACAAATTATTGAGATGAACAAATACTTATTTTCCACCATAATTTGCAAATAAATTCATAAAAAATCCTACAATGTGATTTTCTCTGTCATAGTTGAAGTGTACCTATGATGAAAATTACAGGCCTCTCTCATATTTTTAAGTGGGAGAACTTGCACAATTGGTGGCTGACTAAATACTTTTTTGCCCCCACTCTACATATTTTTTTCCGGTACTCACTATATGACTATTTTGATGTACACAGGGTGCATACTTTGCATGGAAAGCCACCGCGATGGGAAAGAACTACGTCAATGGGAAAACATTCCTAGAAAAGAGATATAACGTGGATCTGGAGCTGGAAGATGCAATCCACACAGCAATCTTAACCTTGAAGGTAACTCATCTCACCTGCAGCTTTAGTACTCTTCCCTCTCAGAAGTGTTTAAGAAACACAGTAGAATAAGTGACACTGTGTTTTAGGTTAAACCTGGGATAGTTTGAAAACTTCATGATTTTTAATTTATCATAGCGTTCTATTGAAATCCATGCATTTACTGCGTTGCATTAATATTGTGTTCTGTGTGTGTTTTTAAAGGAAAGTTTTGAGGGTCAGATGACAGAAGATAACATTGAGGTGGGAATCTGCAACGAGGCAGGTTTCAGAAGACTCACCACAGCAGAGGTCAAGGACTACCTGGCAGCCATAGCATAAAATGCCCCCTCCATGGGGGTCTGTTGGCATGGACTCATTCAGATCAGCTGAAAACACATACCAATACAGTTGCAGATTACTACAATTTGTCGGTTTATTTCTCCGGTTATACCTAGTCACATACTACTAATAAAATACGATTTATGTAATAATATTTTGTCCTTTGATCAATTTTTTTGTTTTCTTCATATAATTTTATGTTTGGTTTCAGTTTGCGATTTGATAATTAGTTGTTTAATTCTCAATTTCTCACTATATTTTGCGAAAGTGTAAATATACATTTTGCATGAAATTAGTCCCCCACCCAATACAGCGCCTTCAAAAATGATACATGCCACTTGACTTATTCCACATTTACAGGCTGATTTCAAAATGGATTAAAAAATAAATAAATCACCCATCTACACACAATACCCAATAATGAGTGTTCCTGTAACACTCCAAATGAAGCTCAGGTGCATCCAATTTCCTATGATCTTCATTGATGTTGCCACAACTTGATTGGAGTCCACCTGTGGCCAATTCAATCGTTTGAACTTGATTTAGAAACACCTGTCTATTTAAGGTCCCACAGTTGACAGTGCATGTCAGAGGGACGGGTTTCCAGGAGGAGTGATGGCGACTGGTAACAGTTGACAGTGCATGTCAGAGGGACGGGTTTCCAGGAGGAGTGATGGCGACTGGTAACAGTTGACAGTGCATGTCAGAGGGACGGGTTTCCAGGAGGAGTGATGGCGACTGGTAACAGTGATGGCGACTGGTAACGGTGATGGCGACTGGTAACGGTGATGGCGACTGGTAACGGTGATGGCGACTGGTAACGGTGATGGCGACTGGTAACGGTGATGGCGACTGGTAACGGTGATGGCGACTGGTAATAGTTGACAGTGCATGTCAGAGGGACGGGTTTCCAGGAGGAGTGATGGCGCCTGGTAACGGTGATGGCGACTGGTAACAGTGATGGCGACTGGTAACGGTGATGGCGACTGGTAACGGTGATGGCGACTGGTAACGGTGATGGCGACTGGTAACGGTGATGGCGACTGGTAACGGTGATGGCGACTGGTAACGGTGATGGCGACTGGTAACGGTGATGGCGACTGGTAACGGTGATGGCGACTGGTAACGGTGATGGCGACTGGTAACGGTGATGGCGACTGGTAACAGTGATGGCGACTGGTAACAGTGATGGCGCCTGGTAACAGTGATGGCGACTGGTAACAGTGATGGCGACTGGTAACAGTGATGGCGACTGGTAATAGTGATGGCGACTGGTAATAGTTGACTGGTAATGTAACCTGATGAGGATGAACTACCAGCGGCAGGTGCGGTGAAGGCCGTCAAGTTCGTGCCTCGTCCAGATGATGACAAAAATGATGGCGGCTCAGTGGGTGTGAGATTTTTTGTTGTTGTTTAGAGAATGGATCCTTGCCTTCTGGCTCATCCATACGGGGTGTCAGGTTGGTCGGGGACTGTTGAGTCGGTGAAAGTAACTGAAAGTGGACTCGCAATTCTTCAGTCCAGAGGGAGCGGGCGCTGCTCACCACACGCCAAGGGACAAGAACTTTGACTTGTTTTGCTCTCCGCAGCAGGGCGCCGTTGAAAGGAGGGATAACCAGTACCGCATATTGATGGACTCTAGCCCCGAATATTTATTTAAATGTTTTCATACTTTTCAGTCAATTCGCAAGTGGCTGAATATCATCTGCGTGAGGGAAACGGCGCCCCTCTGTCTCAGTATGTGTCGGCCAATATCTATGATGTCGACTTGTATGACACGTTGCCAGCTGTAGCATTTGGCCTCCCTCGATTTAAATAAAATAATACAATTATAGAAAATAATTAGCTTATCAGTGTTCAGCTGAGTATGTGGGTTGTCTTGGTGCAGCAAAACGCACTCCAAGGGATGCCAGTTTGGATTTGGCTTCCTAAGATAAATGTCCTCATTGTCTGGAAAAAAAAGTGTTTGTTTCTGATTTACTTGTGTTGATTTCCCTTTCCTAATCCAGGGTTGGGGATTTGGACTTGTGCTTTTGACTTAATTCTCTGTACTGGCCAATGATAATGACGGCGATTCTGATCTAGCCCTAAATTCGTATACTTTGGCTCTGGCTTGAGACGGTAGAAGATCAATATGTAGGGTAGATGTAGGCTCACATTTAGCTAGCTAAATTAGCTGGTGCATTGTTGCCCATGTGAGGAAGTTAGGCTAACAAGCATTTTTAGCTAGGTTGCCTATGAAAACTAACACTAAAAGCATACTGTATGACGAAATCATTGACCATTTCGCCAACATGAGAGAGGAGGATGGCTCATGCTGAGCAATGGATCACGCCGGCACGCCAGCCACCTCAGAAAAGTCCCTGCCCCTCAATGAACACAAATGCCTACAAAACAAAACTGACTTACAAGCCAGAAACGCCACCTGATGGACCTCCCCCACTACTACCACCTCCCCCCAGCCTCTGTGGGCTCCCCAAGGGCCAGAGCCACGGCGGCTGAAGTACTCGCCCAGCTCATCTGGGGGACTACTTAACCTCCTTTAATTCTTAGTCAACCTCTAGGTTACTGGACTGAACTGGCTAGTTCAGATTGTCGTTATTTACCTCTTCCGTTTAAGGGTTAATGTTTCTTTCTTACAGGTATCACTCGAGGTTCTTGCCCTATGGGCATTGTTATATATGGTACCAGTCCCTGGTTTTGGGAAAGGGGGGGAATGTTATGTATGGTACAACGTGCTGTTCGTAGTGCTGTACGTTATTATGGTTTACGACAGTGTGCTGCTTTACGGATGAATGGGTTGTCAGAATGTGTGGCACATGTCCTTAAACGAGAGAGTGATGTGCAATGTGGGGGGGGGGAAGAGAGAGGAGGATGGCATTAGCGTTCGTCTAGTCTACAAGGGTGTCAACCTATAATGTTTTATATTTTTACCTGTGCAAGAGCACACACACAGACAGAAATCAGTACCATGGACAGCCACATGATATTTATCAACAATGATTGGACTAAATCGTTTTTATCTTTTAAGTTTGTTTCAGTGTATTAAACTAAGCTTATGTAGTAGCCTTGTTGATTTGATGATGTTTAGTAAACTGTCAAACATTAACTTGCTTGACCTTGCTGCAGGTCATATAACTGTTTATTACATGAAATGTTTGCTTTGTGGACTTCACCGGACAGATGTTGCTCTCTGGTTTTGTGATGAAACAAACGTATGTGTGTAGTTGAATTCATTCTGCCACTGTGTGACTGTTGTCACAGTCTTATTGTATATCATGGCGGCGTATGAATGAATGGTTATAGAGCAAATATCCCAACCGATTTTAGCCCACGCTTCACTACTGGGGTGGCGTTAAGTGTTGAGGATCAACTGAAATGGAAGATTCCTGGTGTCTGTGGTGTTCGCCGTTTGGTACGAGAGCGTTGTGAAACAGAAGACACGGTCTGTCCTGCTGAGATTTGATGCAGAGTTTTTACCCGACAAGGTCAAGTTAGGATGTGTCAGTTAACCTGGGAGCTTTTGTCCCAAAACCATTACATTATTTTAGGTGCCAAGCTTACGGTCATGTTGCAGCAGTGTGTAGGAGCGAGATTCCTATATGTGAGAAGTGTGCAGGAAGACATAAAACAAAGGAGAGTGTGTGTGTGTGTGTGTGTGTGTGTGTGTGTGTGTGTGTGTGTTGTAGGGGTACCCATGGTGCTGTAGATCAGAAGTGTCCAGGGAAAGGCAGGTTGAGGTTGCCAGGATCAGAGTAGTACTAACAGTGTCATGCTGGGGCGGTGAATAGAGTAGGAGGTGATGTGTACAGGGTGAGGGATCCATCCTCCTGTGAGTAGAACGAGGCCAATAAAAGGTGATAAGAATAACGTGCTTCAGTAATGTTGGTTTCTTTAGCGTTCATAGCCATCGTTATCAACTATACTGCAGAAAATCACATTTAAAATAGATGTTGTGGTGGCAGCTGCAGAGAAGTGCTTGGGTGTACGAGATTTTACTGCAGAAAGGTTACGAGGTGTGTTGAACGATAGTTTCCTATTCTCCCAGGCTGCTGGTCTGGTGTTGGATCAGATAGGGCCAAGTAGTGGAATATTGGTGTGGTTTTAATGGGTGTAGGGTTAGCTGGTATAGTGGTGAGGTTTTAATGGGTGTAGGGTTAGGTGGTATAGTGGTGTGGTTTTAATGGGTGTAGGGTTAGCTGGTATAGTGGTGTGGTTTTAATGGGTGTAGGGTTAGCTGGTATAGTGGTGAGGTTTTAATGGGTGTAGGGTTAGGTGGTATAGTGGTGTGGTTTTAATGGGTGTAGGGTTAGCTGGTATAGTGGTGTGGTTTTAATGGGTGTAGGGTTAGCTGGTATAGTGGTGAGGTTTTAATGGGTGTAGGGTTAGGTGGTATAGTGGTGAGGTTTTAATGGGTGTAGGGTTAGCTGGTATAGTGGTGTGGTTTTAATGGGTGTAGGGTTAGCTGGTATAGTGGTGTGGTTTTAATGGGTGTAGGGTTAGCTGGTATAGTGGTGAGGTTTTAATGGGTGTAGGGTTAGGTGGTATAGTGGTGAGGTTTTAATGGGTGTAGGGTTAGGTGGTATAGTGGTGAGGTTTTAATGGGTGTAGGGTTAGGTGGTATAGTGGTGAGGTTTTAATGGGTGTAGGGTTAGGTGGTATAGTGGTGAGGTTTTAATGGGTGTAGGGTTAGGTGGTATAGTGGTGAGGTTTTAATGGGTGTAGGGTTAGGTGGTATAGTGGTGAGGTTTTAATGGGTGTAGGGTTAGGTGGTATAGTGGTGAGGTTTTAATGGGTGTAGGGTTAGTTGGTAGTGGTGTGGTTTTAATGGGTGTAGGGTTAGTTGGTAGTGGTGTGGTTTTAATGGGTGTAGGGTTAGTTGGTAGTGGTGTGGTTTTAATGGGTGTAGGGTTAGTTGGTAGTGGTGTGGTTTTAATGGGTGTAGGGTTAGTTGGTAGTGGTGTGGTTTTAATGGGTGTAGGGTTAGTTGGTAGGGCACATTTTTTCCCCTTCCCTTTGTGTCACAAAGTGTAATGAATTAATGCTCAACAGCAGGCTGACAGCCCAGACAATAGATGGCAGCATGCACCTCTAACGTATGTTTGCGGACTGCCATAATACCATAAAATAAGTGCATGTCAGAGCAGAAACTATACCATGAATTCCAAGGGACTGTCCATAGATGTGAGATAGAAATGTGACGAGGCATATTATCTGGGGAAGGGTATAAAACACTTTCTAGAATGTTGAAATTTTACAAGAGCACAGTTGTCTCCATCATTTGAAAATGGAAGAAATATGGAACTACCTGGATGCTGGCCGTCTGACCAAACTGAGCAACCTGGCGAGAAGGTCATTGGCCAGAGAGGTGACCAAGAACCCAATGAACACACTGACAGAACTACAGAGTTCCTTGGCTGAGATGGGAGAACCTGTCTCTACAGCACTTCACCAATCTGGGCTTTATGGGAGAGTGGCCACATGACAGCACACCTGGAGTTTACAAAAAAAGCATGCGAAAGACACATGTAAAACACTATGTCTGTACAAAACCAGGCTCATCTAACACCATCCCTACCGTGAAGAGGTGGTGGCAGAATCATGCAATGGGGAGGCTTTTCAGCGGCAGGGACAGGGAGACTGGTAAGGATAGAGGGAACAATGAATTGGGCCAAATACAGGCAAATCCTTGAGAACCTGCTTCAGAATGCAGAATGTCCTGTTGGAAGATTTACGTTTCAATAGGACAATGACCCCAAGCATATAGCAAAAGCAACTCTGGAATGCCTCAAAACAAGAATGTGAATGTCCTTCAGTGGCCTAGACTTGAATCCCATTGAAAATCTGTGGAAAGACTTGAAGATTGCTGTTTGCCTTAGCTCCCCATCTAATTTAACAGAGCTTAAGGAAATATACAAGGAAGATTGGAGACAACCCCCAAATCCAGATGTGCAAAGGTGATACAGACATTCCCATGACAACGCAAAGCTGTAATCACTGCCCAAGGTGCTTCTAGAAAATATTGACTCGGGTGTGAATACTTACGTAAATAGATATATTTGTTTTTCATTTTCAATAAATGTTATAACATTTCTAAAAACATGTTTTCACGTTGTCATTATGGGGTATTGTGTGTAGATGGGTAAGAAAAACAATTATATTTAAATATATTTCAATTCAGGGTGTAACAACAGAATGTGGAATAAGTCAAGGGGTATAAATGCTTTCTGAAGGCACTGTATTACCCCCATCATTTTAGAATGAATGAAACAGAGCTCCTCTAGACATTTAGTATAGTTGATATTAAAATGTAAGAAAACTCTCTCAAATATAATTGACATTTTATAGTAAACCAGTTATATTTTCATAACGGTAAAGAAAATGCTTTATCATGAACCTGTAGCTAGGCTTTCCATAATGCGCAATTTACAGCGCGCCAAAAATAACCGGGTATTCTTTCCCATAATATCCTTCCGCACAACTGAATGATATAAGAACATATCACTGTTGGCCCTGGGATAGATTTCTATAATTACTATTTATAGCTATTCATGTGGTCATTGATATGAATACAGCATGACATAATTGGTGATTAGAAATTTATAATCACTACTTTTTATGATGAACTATGTTGTCTTGCGCCAGAATACTGCGTGCTGTCACTTGTCTTCCAGTGACGTTTGTGGCGCCAGAAATCAAGGGTTTTGGTTTGGGAGGGTTGTGTGTTAGTTAGTACGCGCCATATATTACCTAGGAATGTTATTAATTCGTTTCAGTTTTGATACAATTAAGTAGTCCCATATTTATGCTTTAGTATAAAAAAAAAATCGGTCTAAAGTTAGGATGGTGATGCTACGCAGCAGCGGCGTGGGCGCGGAACCAGCAACTCGGAAGAGGAACCGGGTTGACTTGGATACGAGCTCCGAGTTTCTGTCGCTGGAGAGCGCGTCGCAGACAAAGTCGAGTCGGCTGAAGAGGGGCCTGGATGACAGCTACAGTAACACTGAAAACACGCGAAATGTGAGGCCCTTTCAGATAGTTGACATTATAAAATGTCACTGTAAACTCAGCTGTTGTTAGCTATATGACAGCTGTTAGCTGACCAGCTAACTAGCTAGCCCGACAATTGATGTTGCTTATGTGCCTAGTTAACCGCATTATATGCCAGTTGTAAGCTAACTGGAGGCTAATGTTATAAATTAGTTGGCCTGTTAGCTCCTGTCTCTAGTTTACATACCCTATGGGGTATCGCCCATAGATGTATATATCGTGGAGTTGAGTAAACTCAGCTAGTTAGCTAGCCCCTTTTAGATGGCTAGTAAGTAGCACTGACTAACAATAACTTGAATGATTGTTTCTGAATGTGGACAGGTATGTTGCCCGCTAGCTAACTTCTATAGCTCGCCCGCTGTAAGTTAGCTTACTACACTTAAAATGACTGGATTCCTATGTGAATGCAGCTGATGTTTTAGTTTTTTTCCTAACATAGGGCCACTCGATGGTGAAGGAGGAGGATAGCCCTCCGAGAAGAGGATCCCTGAGGACCAGGGGACAGACCGTCAAACACGAGGTGTCCTTGGCTAAAATAAATGGCCAAACCAAGTCCCCTGAAAAAGAGGAGGAAACTGGGGAACACAGCACAAGGTGACTACTTATGTTTTATGCAGATAACTGGTATTCATTGTATGTAAAATCAGCTTCTACTCCTCTCAGTATAGTCGGTGATATGACGACAGAAACATGTTTACAAACCTAAGGTGTCATCACAACCCTCAATGTTTTTGTTCTCATTTTGTTGATCTCTGCAGGAAATCCCCAAGACTGCAGGGCGATGGAAAAGCCTCTGCATCATCCAGGGATAAGCAATCTGAATCTGGTAACTAGATAATTTCTAGATCACATTTTACATGAATCAATGCCACCGCCAACAGTACAGCGAGAAGGAGACACCATTGGTTTCATTTATGTCAGCTACAATGTTTATCATCAAGTTAATAAATACATAAATCAATCTTCTTCCAGATGCCACTGATGAAGTTGAGGAAGAAGAGGCCTCTACTCTGAAGTCCCAGTTTGTTCTGCGTCCCAGGGAGGAGGACAGCTCTGTGAGACGCAGCTCCAGGATCACCAGATACAAGCGCAACTCCAGGAACCAGTCTGTCCTCTATAACCGCCTCATCACCAAGTAAGAACATCTCCATCAGCAGGCATCGTACATCAGGGGTGGCCAACCCTCCTAGCTACCCTTCTACCACAGGGGTTTTCCCTTCAGCCCTAATCAAGCACCGAGGCAGAAGAAATCATGCCCCAGTAACTCTCGTGGAGGAGGGTTGGGTCACCACTGTTGTACATGTTCTTGTCAGTCTGGTTTGCATGTTTATAACAGCAAAGTTGATAACGGCTAGCGGTAGTAACTAGCCCCAGTAACTCTCGTGGAGGAGGGTTGGGTCACCACTGTTGTACATGTTCTTGTCAGTCTGGTGTGCATGTTTATAACAGCAAAGTTGATAACGGCTAGCGGTAGTAACTAGCCCCAGTAACTCTCGTGGAGGAGGGTTGGGTCACCACTGTTGTACATGTTCTTGTCAGTCTGGTGTGCATGTTTATAACAGCAGAGTTGATAACGGCTAGCGGTAGTAACTAGCCCCAGTAACTCTCGTGGAGGAGGGTTGGGTCACCACTGTTGTACATGTTCTTGTCAGTCTGGTGTGCATGTTTATAACAGCAGAGTTGATAACGGCTAGCGGTAGTAACTAGCCCCAGTAACTCTCGTGGAGGAGGGTTGGGTCACCACTGTTGTACATGTTCTTGTCAGTCTGGTGTGCATGTTTATAACAGCAGAGTTGATAACGGCTAGCGGTAGTAACTAGCCCCAGTAACTCTCGTGGAGGAGGGTTGGGTCACCACTGTTGTACATGTTCTTGTCAGTCTGGTGTGCATGTTTATAACAGCAGAGTTGATAACGGCTAGCGGTAGTAACTAGCCCCAGTAACTCTCGTGGAGGAGGGTTGGGTCACCACTGTTGTACATGTTCTTGTCAGTCTGGTGTGCATGTTTATAACAGCAGAGTTGATAACGGCTAGCGGTAAACGGTGAAATGAAACAGTCCCTGTTTTTGTTTTTTCCCATTCTATTCGTAAAGCACAGCTGAGGCAGTGCTGCAGAAGATGGATGATATGCAGAAAATGCGTCGCCGGCTAAGAAGCAGGGATACTACAGAGGAGGTCAACATTATTCATGCTACAAATTCACAGCTTTATAATAGATTTAGTTCAATATCACCATGATGTCCCCCAATAATGTTATTCTCCCCCCCCTTTTTTATTTTAGGACCTTGTAATCTACGCTGGGGCCAAGAGGAAAAGGACTTCTGAAATAACCGAGGAAGGAAGTGAAGACCCTCAAGATAATAAAAATGGAGTGACCTCCAGTGAAGAGGAGAATGATGAGGAAGAGGGAGGCAAAAATAATCAGGCAGATGACGAAGACGACGACGATGATGACGACCGTAATGAAGATGATGATGATGATGAGGAGGAGGACGATGATGATGACCATGATGAAGATGACAACCAGAAACGTTATGACTTCAGGCAGAGGAAAGCTGCCGTTCGCTACCAGGCACCACGGGAGGGTTAGATATTTTCTGTTGAAACTATTTGCATCTTTTATTTCACTGAAGTCTGTGTACTTCTAGCCATCAGCACCGGTGCATGGACTCTACATTTATTGTCACGCTTTAGTAGTAGTAGTTATTCCCATAACCGGTCCTTCTACTCATTTCTCATGGTTGACCTTTTATTTCCCACAGAGCCCAAGACAAAGGCCATCTTCTTCAAGACTTCAAGACACTTGTCCCCATCCAGGCGGAGGTATGGGTTCAGCTCTACTGGTCCGAGAAGCCCTTACAACATGAGGAGAGGCAACAGGTCTGTGGACTAAAGAACCTAGTACCTACTACCTTCCATGTCTGACCTATCAAGTTTAGTTGAACATTCTTTCCTAACTATTACAACAAATCACAATTCATTCCTAAGTTCTACTTCCTTGTGCTTCTGATTTCTGGCATCCACAGGAGTGTGTCTGATAGGTAAGTCATTGCCAGTGTGTCTTAGATGTGTGGTGACATCAGGGTTTCTGTAATGGCTGGTTTCTTGGTCATTGAGCTGCATGGTGGTGATTTGTGTGCATTACGTTGTCTGTATTAGTCAGTGACGTTACTGACCTCTTGACCTCTGGCTCTGCCATACTCCTTTCTTTACCGTGTAGAAGAAGACATGCCATCCACAGTAGTGACTCCACCTCCTCGTCCTCCTCCTCTTCCTCCTCCTCTTCTGACGATGATAAGTTCCAGAGGAGGAGGAGGAAGAGCAGGAACAGATCGGTGAATAGATGTCTTCCCATGAATCTGCTGAAGGAGGATGTCCTGGGAATCCACAAGGACAGGATGAAGATTGGAGCCAGTCTAGCTGACGTTGACCCCATGCAGATAGACCAGACAGTAAGTCTAGCTGACGTTGACCCCATGCAGGTAGACCAGACAGTAAGTCTAGCTGACGTTGACCCCATGCAGGTAGACCAGACAGTAAGTCCAGCTGACGTTGACCCCATGCAGGTTGACCAGACACTGATGTTGACCCCATGCAGGTAGACCAGACAGTAAGTCTAGCTGACGTTGACCCCATGCAGGTAGACCAGACAGTAAGTCTAGCTGACGTTGACCCCATGCAGGTAGACCAGACAGTAAGTCTAGCTGATGTTGACCCCATGCTGGTAGACCAGACAGTAAGTCTAGCTGATGTTGACCCCATGCAGGTAGACCAGACAGTAAGTCTAGCTGACGTTGACCCCATGCAGGTAGACCAGACAGTAAGTCTAGCTGATGTTGACCCCATGCAGGTAGACCAGACAGTAAGTCTAGCTGACGTTGACCCCATGCAGGTAGACCAGACAGTAAGTCTAGCTGACGTTGACCCCATGCAGGTAGACCAGACAGTAAGTCTAGCTGATGTTGACCCCATGCAGGTAGACCAGACAGTAAGTCTAGCTGACGTTGACCCCATGCAGGTAGACCAGACAGTAAGTCTAGCTGACGTTGACCCCATGCAGGTAGACCAGACAGTAAGTCTAGCTGATGTTGACCCCATGCAGGTAGACCAGACAGTAAGTCTAGCTGACGTTGCAGGTAGACCCACTGATGTAGACCAGACAGTGACCCCATGCAGGTAGACCAGACAGTAAGTCTAGCTGAGTTGACCCCAAGACCCCATGCAGGTAGACCAGACAGTAAGTCTAGCTGACGTTGACCCCATGCAGGTAGACCAGACAGTAAGTCCAGCTGATGTTGACCCCATGCAGGTAGACCAGACAGTAAGTCTAGCTGATGTTGACCCCATGCAGGTTGACCAGACACTGATGTTGACCCCATGCAGGTAGACCAGACACTGATGTTGACCCCATGCAGGTAGACCAGACAGTAAGTCTAGCTGACGTTGACCCCATGCAGGTTGACCAGACACTGATGTTGACCCCATGCAGGTTGACCAGACACTGATGTTGACCCCATGCAGGTAGACCAGACAGTAAGTCTAGCTGACGTTGACCCCATGCAGGTAGACCAGACAGTAAGTCTAGCTGACGTTGACCCCATGCAGGTAGACCAGACAGTAAGTCTAGCTGATGTTGACCCCATGCAGGTAGACCAGACAGTAAGTCTAGCTGATGTTGACCCCATGCAGGTAGACCAGACCTGACCCCATGCAGGTTGACCCAGTAAGTCTGTAGACCAGACAGTAAGTCTAGCTGACGTTGACCCCATGCAGGTAGACCAGACAGTAAGTCTAGCTGACGTTGACCCCATGCAGGTAGACCAGACAGTAAGTCTAGCTGACGTTGACCCCATGCAGGTAGACCAGACAGTAAGTCTAGCTGACGTTGACCCCATGCAGGTAGACCAGACAGTAAGTCTAGCTGACGTTGACCCCATGCAGGTAGACCAGACAGTAAGTCTAGCTGACGTTGACCCCATGCAGGTAGACCAGACAGTAAGTCTAGCTGACGTTGACCCCATGCAGGTAGACCAGACAGTAAGTCTAGCTGACGTTGACCCCATGCAGGTAGACCAGACAGTAAGTCTAGCTGACGTTGACCCCATGCAGGTAGACCAGACAGTAAGTCTAGCTGACGTTGACCCCATGCAGGTAGACCAGACAGTAAGTCTAGCTGACGTTGACCCCATGCAGGTAGACCAGACAGTAAGTCTGACTAGTAACAGTAAGGAGGAAACCTTCAGGTAGACCAGACAGTCTCTCCAGTCCATACCTGCTCCAGTCATATGTTAAGTCCGTGAGGGGGAATGAAAGAGGGAAAGGATAGAGAGGGAAAGGATAGATAACTGGGACAGCCCCGGACAACCATTGTCCAACATTGAAATGGTGTAATGTTGTTTTCTAGGTGCGTTTTGACAGCATTGGGGGACTGACCAGACACATCTCTGCCCTGAAAGAGATGGTGGTCTTCCCTCTGCTTTACCCAGAGGTGTTTGAGAGGTTCAAGATCCAACCACCAAGGTAGCGAGAAATACATGTTTAGAAAGTCATCCATACTGTTACGGTGGAATGATCTAGGATCTGTTGTTGCTCTTGATGCTGTAGATTCTTACTGTGTGTGTGTCTGTGTGTGTGTAGGGGCTGTTTGTTCTACGGACCTCCTGGAACAGGGAAGACTCTAGTGGCCAGGGCTTTGGCTAACGAGTGCAGTCAGGGAGAGAGGAAGGTCTCTTTCTTCATGAGAAAGGGAGCAGACTGCCTCAGCAAGTGGGTGGGAGAGTCCGAACGGCAGCTACGTCTTCTCTTCGACCAGGTCATTACCTACCGGTATTCTCCATGGAAGTTGGATTCTTGTTCTGAAATATATTGTGTTCCAGGATGTTGAAACCAAGATGAGTTGGAGGAGGAAATACTAAAAATATATTTTTTAATTTCATTTTTTACAAATCTTTTAGGCTTATCAGATGCGGCCATCGATTATATTCTTTGATGAGGTTGATGGGTTGGCTCCCGTCCGCTCAAGCAGACAGGACCAAATACACAGGTTAGACACTGTTGATCACTGGAACAAATGGATTTGAATACAAACATTTATTGCTTCTCGTTTTAGCTATTTGGTATCTTTTTGTTTAGTACGACTTCATAAAGTGGGAATAATGTTCTGTATATGTTTCCATCTTACAGCTCCATCGTGTCCACTCTCCTTGCCCTGATGGATGGGTTAGACAGCAGAGGAGAGGTCGTGGTGATCGGAGCGACTAACCGTCTGGATTCTATAGACCCAGCTCTCAGGCGACCTGGGCGCTTCGACCGAGAGTTCCTCTTTGGCCTGCCTGACAGAGAGGTGAGACAAGGGTCTTAGTGACCACTGTTGTAGTCATTAGTGCACGCCGTAGAAAACAGTTTTTCAACAACAAAAAACAGACACATTCAGGTAGGTCCCTCTTTGTTTGGTTGAGTTTGGTTCCGTTTGGTTCCTAGTGAATAAACCACGGCTGTAGTCATTAGTGCACGCCGTAGAAAACAGTTTTTCAACAACTAAAAAACAGACACATTCAGGTAGGTCCCTCTTTGTTTGGTTGAGTTTGGTTCCGTTTGGTTCCTAGTGAATAAACCACGGCTGTAGTCATTAGTGCACGCCGTAGAAAACAGTTTTTCAACAAAAATTCAGATTTCTAGTAGACACATTCAGGTAGGTCCCTCTCTGATTGGTTGAGTTTGCTTCCGTTTGGTTCCTAGTGAATACACCACTGATGGAAGTCATGTTTGTTCAAATCATATTCAACAAAAATTCAGTGTTTGTGTGTGTGTGTGTGTGTGTGTGTGTGTGTGTGTGTGTGTGTGTGTGTGTGTGTGTACACACACACACACACACACACACACACACACAGTACCTGTCAAAATAGTGGGTACCTACTCATTCAAGAGTTTTTCTTTATTTTTACTATTTTCTACTTTGTAGAATAATAGTGAAGTCATCAAACTATGAAATAACACGTTGAATCATGTAGTAACCAAAAAAAGTGTAAAAACAAATCAGAACATATTTTATATTTGAGATTCTTCAAAGTAGCCACCCTTTGCCTTGATGACAGCTTTGCACTCTCTTGGCATTCTCTCAACCAGCTTCATTAGGTAGTCACCTGGAGCGCATTTCAATTAACAGATGTGCCTTGTTAACTTTTTAATTTGTGGAACTTCTTTCCTTAATGCGTTTGAGCCAATCAGTTGTGACAAAGGGGTGGTATACAGAAGATAGCCCTATTTGGTAAAAGACCAAGTACATATTATGGCAAGAACAGCTCAAATAAGCAAAGAGAAACGACAGTCCATCATTACTTTTAAGACATGAAGGTCAATCAATCCAGATAATATCAAGAACTTTTAACGTTTCTTCAAATGCAGTTGCAAAAACCATCAAGCGCTGTGATGAAACTGACTCTCACGAGGACCACCACAGGAATGGAAGACCCAGAGTTACCTCTGCTGCTGAGGATTATAAATTCATTAGAGTTACCAGCCTCAGAACTCTGCAATTAACTGCACCTCAGATTGCAGCCCAAATAAATGCTTCAGAGTTCAAGTAACCGAAGCATCTCAACATTAACTGTTCAGAGGAGACTGCGTGAATCAGGCTTTCATGGTCGAATTGCTGCAAAGAAACCACTACTAGAGGACACCAATAAGAAGAGACTTGCTTGGGCAAAGAAACACAAGCAATGGACATTAGACTGGTGGGAATCTGTCCTTTGGTCTGATGAGTCCAAATTTGTGAGACGCAGAGAAAGTGAACGGATGATCTCCGCATGTGTGGTTCCCACCGTGAAGCATGGAGGAGGAGGAGGTGTGATGGTGTGGGGGTGCTTTGCTGGTGATACTGTCTGTGATTTATTTAGAATTCAAGGCACACTTAACCAGCATGTCTACCACAGCATTCTGCAGCGATTCGCCATCCCATCTGGTTTGGGCGTAGTGGGACTATCATTTTGTTTTTCAACAGGACAATGACTATTTGACCAAGAAGAAGAGTGATGTAGTGTTGCATCAGATGACCTGGCCTCCATAATCCCCCGACCTCAACCCAATTGAGATGGTTTGGGATGAGTTGGACCGCAGAGTGAAGGAAAAGCAGCCAACAAGTGCTCAGCATGTGTGAGAATGCCTTCAAGACTGTTGGAAAAGGATTCCAGGTGAAGCTGGTTGAGAGAATACCAAGCGTGTGCAAAAGCTGTCACGGCAAAAGGTGGCTACTTCGAAGAATCTCAAGCATAAAATGTTTTGATTAATAAAAAATGTTGTGTTACTACATGCTTCCATATGTGTTATTTCATAGTTTTGATGTCTTCACTATTATTCTACAATGTAGAAAATAGTAAAAAAATAAAAACCCTTGAATGAGTAGCTGTCCAAACTTTTGACTGGTACTGTATGTATGATAAAAGATCACTTGTGTGAGTAGTAAACAGGTAACATTGCTTTGTTCTACTAAGATTAAGGTATTTTTTTGTCATGTTTTTAAATTTTATCTATTTATTTATTTAACCTTTATTTAACCAGGTAGGCAAGTTGAGAACAAGTTCTCATTTACAATTGCGACCTGGCCAAGATAAAGCAAAGCAGTTCGACACATACAACGACACAGAGTTACACATGGAGTAAAACAAACATACAGTATAAACAAGTCTATATATGATGTGAGCAAATGAGGTGAGATAAGGGAGGTAAAGGCAAAAAGGCCATGGTGGCAAAGTAAATACAATATAGCAAGTAAAACACTGGAATTGTAGATTTGCAATGGAAGAATGTGCAAAGTAGAAATAAAAATAATGGGGTGCAAAGGAGCAAAATAAATAAATAAATTAAATACAGTAGGGAAAGAGGTAGTTGTTTGGGCTAAATTATAGGTGGGCTATATACAGGTGCAGTAATCTGTAAGATGCTCTGACAGTTGGTGCTTAAAGCTTGTGAGGGAGATAAGTGTTTCCAGTTTCAGATGTGGGAGAACTGTTTTTGAAAACATTCATAAATGGTCATGTTTTTGTCCACTGCAGGCTCGGAAGGATATTCTGCAGATCCACACCAGACAGTGGACTCCCCAGCCATCAGCCTCGTTCCTGGAAGAACTGGCAGACAAGTGTGTTGGTATGTTTTATTTTAATCCCTCCTCTCCCAAACCAACCAAAAATTCAAATTTCAAACGCCATTTTTAAATTCCAATCTGGTAAATATTCCAATAGTATTCGGAGGCTCACTGAAAGTGTTTGTGTGTGTAATCAGAACATGGAGAGGATGCTCTCTTGCATTGTCACACTGTTTCCCGACGTCCCCCTGCTGTCTCCTAGGTTACTGCGGTGCTGACATGAAGGCGGTGTGTGTGTGTGTGTGTAATCAGAACATGTAGAGGATGCTCTCTTGCATTGTCACACTGTTTCCCGACGTCCCCCTGCTGTCTCCTAGGTTACTGCGGTGCTGACATGAAGGCGGTGTGTGTGTGTGTGTGTAATCAGAACATGTAGAGGATGCTCTCTTGCATTGTCACACTGTTTCCCGACGTCCCCCTGCTGTCTCCTAGGTTACTGCGGTGCTGACATGAAGGCGGTGTGTGCTGAGGCGGCTCTGTGTGCCCTGAGGAGACGCTACCCTCAGATCTACTCCTCGTCCCAGAAGCTGGTTTTAGATGTGGCATCTATCTCCATCGGCAGCAGGGACTTCCTGTCAGCCATGAGGAAGACAGTCCCAGCCTCCCAGAGAGCTGTGTCATCCCCGGCCAAGGCTCTGACTCCTGTAGTCCAGCCACTGCTTGGTGCAGCCTTACAGACTGTACTGGGTGCAGTTAGCAGGCTGTTCCCACATGCAGAACAGGGGCTCAAGAGAGATAAGCGAGACAACGGTGAGTCAACTGGGACAAGAGAATCTCTCTTATTTCTCATGTGAACTGTCTTCATTGTCGGGAGATTTTTTTGTTGTTGTCCACAGGGCCGTGTTGAGTAGGGGGCAATGTTTTGGAATTTGGAGGTTCTACCAGAACTTCTCTAATTATTTTTTATTTTTTTGCCAAAGCTTTTGCTACAGTGTGCCCTAATAAACATGACCCAGGTTTGGTATGCCTGTTGTATAAGAATGGGTGTGTTGTATTGTGTTCTTGAATGTCATACTTGGTTTATCATGCTCTAAGATGTTTCACCACTTGTCTTCAGGTGTCCTCCCAGCTGGTGTTTTAGATGCTGATCTCCTGCACAGTGAAGATGAGGACTCCTCTGTCTGTATCACCGGTGTCTCTCACAAGGCCAAGGCAGCTGGGGGCTTCCTGCATTTCAGCAGGCGAGTAACAGGTTGTCCAACGCACAGAAATCCTTATTCCAAATGTGTCTTTCTCCCACTCCTCCCTGAAGTGTGCACGGGACATCTTTTGAAATCTGTGTTGGGGACTGAAGTGTACACTTCATGAGAATGGGTATTGAGCTCCGGTCTTGTAAAGTATTTTATAGTCTTTTTCTCTCCCCCCTCCTCTGTTCTCCCAGGAGCGTGCTGAACCAGCCCACATCGTACCGTCCCAGGCTGCTGCTGGCGGGCGTCCTGGGTCAGGTCAGAGCAGTCACCTGGCCCCTGCTGTGCTCCATGCCCTGGAGAAGTTCACAGTTTACACCCTGGACATGGCCGTGCTGTTCGGAGTCAGCACCACCTCTCCAGAGGAGGCCTGCGCTCAGGTACTGTACTCCCTCCCTCCTTGGATCACACCCTGTTTTCTGTATAGTGCACTATTGAGCCCTGTGCCATTGGCCATGACAGACAGAGTATCTTTAGTCTTGCCTTGAGTCCTTGATTCTTCACATATTTGGAGAAGGTCCTAGGAGAGAGGAGTCAAAGAAAGACTTTTGAGATTAACCCAGAGATGGACAGTATTGATGAACCCAGAGATGGACAGTATTGATGAACCCAGAGATGGACAGTATTGATGAACCTAGAGATGGACAGTATTGATGTTTTGTATTGATAAACCTAGAGATGGACAGTATTGATGAACCTAGATGGACAGTATTGATGTCTTGTATTGATGAACCCAGAGATGGACAGTATTGATGAACCCAGAGATGGACAGTATTGATGAACCTAGAGATGGACAGTATTGATGAACCTAGAGATGGACAGTATTGATGAACCTAGAGATGGATAGTATTGATGAACCTAGAGATGGACAGTATTGATGAACCTAGAGATGGACAGTATTGATGAACCTAGAGATGGACAGTATTGATGAACCTAGAGATGGACAGTGTTGATGAACCTAGAGATGGACAGTATTGATGTCTTGTATTGATGAACCCAGAGATGGACAGTATTGAAGGAACCTAGAGATGGACAGTATTGATGAACCCAGAGATGGATAGTATTGATGAACCTAGAGATGGACAGTATTGATGTCTTGTATTGATGGACCCAGAGATGGACAGTGTTGATGAACCTAGAGATGGACAGTATTGATGAACCTAGAGATGGACAGTATTGATGAACCTAGAGATGGACAGTATTGATGAACCTAGAGATGGACAGTATTGATGAACCTAGAGATGGACAGTATTGATGAACCTAGAGATGGACAGTATTGATGAACCCAGAGATGGACAGTATTGATGAACCCAGAGATGGACAGTATTGATGAACCCAGAGATGGACAGTATTGATGAACCCAGAGATGGACAGTATTGATGAACCCAGAGATGGACAGTATTGATGAACCCAGAGATGGACAGTATTGATGAACCCAGAGATGGACAGTATTGATGAACCTAGAGATGGACAGTATTGATGAACCTAGAGATGGACAGTATTGATGTCTTGTATTGATGAACCCAGAGATGGACAGTATTGATGAACCCAGAGATGGACAGTATTGATGTCTTGTATTGATGAACCCAGAGATGGACAGTATTGATGAACCCAGAGATGGACAGTATTGATGAACCTAGAGATGGACAGTATAGATGTCTTGTATTGATGAACCCAGAGATGGACAGTATTGATGAACCTAGAGATGGACAGTATTGATGTCTTGTATTGATGAACCCAGAGATGGACAGTATTGATGAACCCAGAGATGGACAGTATTGATGAACCCAGAGATGGACAGTATTGATGTCTTGTATTGATGAACCCAGAGATGGACAGTATTGATGTCTTGTATTGATGAACCCAGAGATGGACAGTATTGATGAACCCAGAGATGGACAGTATTGATGTCTTGTATTGATGAACCCAGAGATGGACAGTATTGATGAACCTAGAGATGGACAGTATTGATGAACCCAGAGATGGACAGTATTGATGTCTTGTATTGATGAACCTAGAGATGGACAGTATTGATGAACCTAGAGATGGACAGTATTGATGAACCTAGAGATGGACAGTATTGATGAACCCAGAGATGGACAGTATTGATGTCTTGTATTGATGAACCCAGAGATGGACAGTATTGATGAACCCAGAGATGGACAGTATTGATGAACCCAGAGATGGACAGTATTGATGTCTTGTATGTTTGGACTCTTAGCTCTTCTGTGAGGAGGCATGCAGGTCCATATAAACAGTGTTCTGTAATGATGTGTTTCGTTGTGTTGTAGATGTTCTGTGAGGCCAAGAGGACGTCCCCCAGTATCCTTTATATCCCTCACATCCAGCGGTGGTGGGACACGGTGGGGTCTGCTCTCAGAGCTACCTTCCTCAGCTTGTTACAGGACATCCCCTCATTCTCACCCATCCTGCTGCTGGCCACCTGTAATGTCCCCCACAGCAGCCTCTTCCCTGAGGTAGGTACTGTAGACACACACCGCCCCACAGCAGTCTAACAGGATGTAGTGAACACACCGCCCCACAGCAGTCTAACAGGATGTAGTGAACACACCGCCCCACAGCAGTCTAACAGGATGTAGTGAACACACCGCCCCACAGCAGTCTAACAGGATGTAGTGAACACACCGCCCCACAGCAGTCTAACAGGATGTAGTGAACACTCTGCCCCACAGCAGTCTAACAGGATGTAGTGAACACTCCGCCCCACAGCAGTCTAACAGGATGTAGTGAACACTCCGCCCCACAGCAGTCTAACAGGATGTAGTGAACACTCCGCCCCACAGCAGTCTAACAGGATGTAGTGAACACTCCGCCCCACAGCAGTCTAACAGGATGTAGTGAACACTCCGCCCCACAGCAGTCTAACAGGATGTAGTGAACACTCCGCCCCACAGCAGTCTAACAGGATGTAGTGAACACTCCGCCCCACAGCAGTCTAACAGGATGTAGTGAACACTCCGCCCCACAGCAGTCTAACAGGATGTAGTGAACACACCGCCCCACAGCAGTCTAACAGGATGTAGTGAACACACCGCCCCACAGCAGTCTAACAGGATGTAGTGAACACTCCGCCCCACAGCAGTCTAACAGGATGTAGTGAACACACCCCACAGCAGTCTAACAGGATGTAGTGAACACACCGCCCCACAGCAGTCTAACAGGATGTAGTGAACACTCCGCCCCACAGCAGTCTAACAGGATGTAGTGAACACTCCGCCCCACAGCAGTCTAACAGGATGTAGTGAACACACCCCACAGCAGTCTAACAGGATGTAGTGAACACTCTGCCCCACAGCAGTCTAACAGGATGTAGTGAACACTCTGCCCCACAGCAGTCTAACAGGATGTAGTGAACACTCTGCCCCACAGCAGTCTAACAGGATGTAGTGAACACACCCCACAGCAGTCTAACAGGATGTAGTGAACACTCTGCCCCTAACATCACCAACATGGCAGTGTATTTTATCTGCTGTGTGTTATGTGAGTGTAGGATTTAAATTTTTTATAAGGACTCTTGGAAGATTAGTCCAAACGAGGGCTAAAAGAGATCCTAATAAAATCTAATCACCAACGGGACACAAGCCCTAGAAAACGTGCACTCATTCCCTCCCCCTGTGGGAGAAACTGGAGGGTTGGAATTGGGCTTCTGGGCAGGGGATCAGTCAGAATGATCTCGTTCATTCCCATTCAGCTGAATGTTATGTTTACTTGGTGAACCCCCCAATAGGTCCAGGACCTGTTCTGTGCTGAGTATGGAGAGGTGCTCCAGGTTCAGGTCCCAACCCCACAGGAGAGAAGGAACTTCTTTGACGATCTCATCCTAAACCAGGCTGCCAAAGCTCCTGCATCCCAGAAGAAAGCAGGTAAGACTGCATCATACTCTGAGATATTCTAGTGGAATCCTGGATAATGGTCCAAAAATGGTTAAACAAGCTCAACTTCAACTAGAACGTTCTCTGTACCAAAGCTGTCAGCACTCGCTCAGTCATGTGGTTAGTCACTAACCTCCCTGTTCTCCTCCCCAGTGCTTGCAGCCCTGGAGGTGCTTCCTGTTGCTCCCCCTCTTCCCCCAAGGATGCTGACAGAAAAGGAGCAGCAGCGATTGGAGGAGCAGGAAGAAGACACTCTCAGGGAGCTCCGCCTCTTCCTGCGTGATGTCACCAACCGCCTCTCTCAGGACAAACGCTTCAAGGCCTTCACCAAGCCTGTCGACCTGGAGGAGGTGAGACTGACCATCAATTGCTGTAAAAGTGTCTGCGTTCTAGAGGGGGGGGGGGGGTCTGCATTCTAGAGGGGGGTGGGGTCTGCATTCTAGAGGGGGGTGGGGTCTGCATTCTAGAGGGGGGGGGGGGGGCTGCGCTCTGAGCCATGTGTAAACATCAGATGAGGGTTAAATAAAGAGAAGAGGCCAGATGTTGTCTAGACATGGACATGGTAGAATCTCTATCACATGGAGAATGGCTGACCTGTTGTTTTGATGGATCATGGTCTTGTCTAGGTACCTGACTATGCTACAGTTATAGAGCAGCCCATGGACCTGTCCACTGTCCTCTCCAACATCGACACTCACAAGTACGTGACTGTGAAGGAGTTTGTCCACGACGTGGATCTCATCTGGAAGAACTGTCTGGAATACAACCCTGACAAAGATCCTTCAGGTAGGAAATAGACTTTATCCAGCATTTTTACAGATGTTGTTTTCCTGTTCATGGGAGAATGTTTCCTTTATTTCATAAATTCATCTATTAATTCAACTAATCATTCATTACTTCATTCAGCCAACTATTAATTCATGAATCAATCCATTCATCATTTCATAATCATAGTGATGACAAGTCTGTGTACTGGATGTTTTCCAGATCGTCAGATCCGCCACAGAGCCTGTGCTCTGAAGGACACTGTTCAGGCCATCGTCAAAGACGAACTGGATGAAGACTTTGAGAAGATCTGCGAGGACATCAAGGAGTCCCGCAGCACAAGAGGTCAGGTGTTATTCTATTGGTGCAGAGTAGTTCCAGAAAGATGGTTCTAGAGTAGAAATGCATTTTATCTTTCAATTTGTTCAGGGACCAGTTGATCTGTTCTGCTGCTCTCCTGGATGGATGAAAGAAGAGCGTTCCTGATTTAAATAGAAAACTGCCCCTCTCTTTACTTTCAGGTTGCTCCACTTCAAGGTTCGCTCCATCCTACTATCACGTTCATCCCAAGACCAGAGCAGTGGATGCCAAGAGCACCGATGCAGCAGGCCCCTCTAAGGAGTCTACCGCTGCTGCTCCCTCAGCTGTGACCACGCCACGCCCTTCAGGTTAGCAAGCAACTCAATGTAGAGACACACAATGCTACACAGGTTAGCATTTCACTACTCAGACAGACTGGTAGTTTCCACTAGCCCATAGAGAATGAGCTGCGGAGAGCTTTACAGATCTATCCTCTACTACACAGGTTAGCATTTCACTACTCTGCAGACAGACTGGTAGTTTCCACTAGCCCATAGAGAATGAGCTGCGGAGAGCTTTACAGATCTATCCTCTACTACACAGGTTAGCATTTCACTACTCTGCAGACAGACTGGTAGTTTCCACTAGCCCATAGAGAATGAGCTGCGGAGAGCTTTACAGATCTATCCTCTACAGATCTATCCTCTACTAACTGCTGGTAATGAGAGACGGGATGATAACACCGTGTCAGTTTCTCTCACCATGTTTACACTCATAATTCAGTCATTCATAAAGTTGTTTTTTGAATTGGCTTTGATTATCTGGTCATCTGCTTCTCAGCAGCTCAGAAGAAGAGGCGCAGGAAGAGCCGCTGGTGCAACGGTATCATCAGGAAAAGGTCCTCTCCTCACACTTCTAAAGACCACTCTGCTGTGGTGGAGTCTGGAGAGGAAGAGGAGGAGAGGAGAGGGGCAGAGAGCGAGGAGGAGGAGGAGGAGGGTGGTGATGCTGCAGCAGAGTCAGGCCTGGAGGAGCTGGAGATCACTGGGGCTGAGGAGACCCCCATGGAGCAGGAGGAGCCAGCCCAACAGGAGAACCAGGACAGACAGCCCATGGAGAAAGACACTAAGGACAGCCAGACCACGGATGAGGCTAGCCAGGCTATAACGGAGGCTACCCAGCCCAGGGTGACGGAAGCTGTGGAGGCTAGGGCTGGAGACCAGAGCAGTGAGGGCACCCAGGACCCTGTAGTGGTGGTTGGAGCCCAGGAAAACCACTTCTTACCAGAAGGGGGAGACAATGTATGTTATTTTGTTGTAAAATGGATGTTGCTTTTTGTATGGATGATTCTCCTGCTGAATTGAATTTATTTTTCTGTTTAAACTTTTCCCTCATTCACCCAGGGGCAGGCGTCCTCTACAGACAAAACTGAGCCTCCGAGAGTGGAAGTGGACGAAGAGAATACCACAGGTGTGCAGCCCCCCCCCCCACACACACACACCTACACTATCTGTTGTTTTTAAGTTAACTTTGTTGAATTGTACACTCACTCTACCTCTCTGTCCTCTTGTCAGAAGTAGGAGTGAGGCGTGTGACGCGGAGCTTGAATTACCAGGGGATGCAGCAGGTGATGGATGTTGACCAGGAGATACTGGACCAGAAGACAAAGCCCCCTGTGGTTGATCACAACAAACTAAAGGTAACAGATTATCACTGCAGCTGGTCCAGGGTCAGGTCGTCGCCCGAACCTCCTAATGGAGGTTGTTAAATGATCCTAGATCTGTGGTTAAGGCAACTAGCCAGTGGCAGTCTATTGGAATTGTCATGTCAAGCCATATTTTGGCTTGACAATGACAGCAATAGAGTTGGCAAGAGCACAAATGGATCTGGAATCGGACGGAGGCACCTTCTTCCTTTAGACCAAGATGGAGGATATAAGGCCTCTGTGTGCTGAGCTGGTTTTCTGGTCCTTCATTTCAGGAGCTGCTTCAGAGAGCGGTGTCTAAGACTGAGGGATATGAGGTCTATCAACTGGAGAAGCTATACGCCTTGTTATGTCAGAGTATCTACAGACACCGCAAAGACTACGACAAGACTGCCCTGCTGAAGGTTTGTCATTCTTTACATTTTAATTTGTACTATGTATTATTATTTTAGTGTACTTAGGAAACATATCATTGAGAAATGCCCCATAAATTTAGTTTTTCTATGTTTTCTAATGTTTTCTTATTCTCTTTCCAGGAAATGGAAAATGAAATTGAAGATTTTTCATAATGAGTTTTATACAATAAAGATGTAGCTAGTCATGAATTGCACGTTTTTCCCCGTTGTCTAAATGTATAAAGAACAAGTCTAGAACTATATTTTGATAGAAATATACAGATGTGTATTTCCTAACAACTTGTATACTGGTGCTTTTATTTAATTAAAGTGTTTTTTTTACAAGTATTTGTTCCTGTGTCTTGTTATACCATAAAGGCATGACGACATTGATGTGTTAATTGGTTGAAAAATATCTATTAGGGGCAGCAGCGTAGCCTAGTGGTTAGAGCGTTGGACTAGTAACCGGAAGGTTGCGAGTTCAAACCCCGAGCTGACAAGGTACAAATCTGTCGTTCTGCCCCTGAACAGGCAGTTAACCCACTATTCCCAGGCCGTCATTGAAAATAAGAATATGTTCTTAACTGACATGCCTGGTTAAATAAAGGTAAAAAAAAATTACCAGTTAATTACCAGTTAAAGCGGAATACAAACTCAGGTGATGTTTTTGTGTCGTCAGACGGTAACGATAAATACTGTATGCATACAAACGTCAGGACCGTCAGTTTGTAAATGCTTGTATTGGTTGATAGACATTTTATTTGATGCAACATTTCTCTATGCATGCGTGACAGATGTCGCCTATGAATGACGTCAAGACGTATCGCATTAACGTGATGACGCCACTTAATCATTAACTGCCATTAAAAAAACAGTGATATATAATTTGATGGACAAATGGCTTACTTAAAGTGACTAATGTCGTGGCTTCCTGCCTTTTTTAAATACGTCTGTAAAGGGATATCAGTCGGGAAAAGAACTGTTGCAGCGAAAATGTTCCATGTTTTCATCTGCAGACAGCGGTGAACTGGACTCTCCTGCCTCCGAGCAAAAGTACTGCAGTCCGGCAGAGCGCTCTGGCTGAGCTGTACAGAGGTAGGCTAGCTAACATTAGACGAGAACCTAAGACAAATTGTGGGGGGCAGGAGAGCCTGCGCAGAAGCTACCTCTTGTCCTGGTAAGTAAACGCAAACTCGGCTGCTGTACTGTGGTGGCTAGCTACAGTATTTGGCTTCCAGCCGCAATGTCTATCCCAGGTGTAAACTGGCTGGCTAGATGCAGAAATGGAAGCTAGGTTAGTTAGCTAGATCTGGATAGCTAGCAATCTAATAAAATAATCAATTTGCTATAGTCATACTGCTTAGAAATATTTTTTCTACATAAACAAATGACATTAAGAGCAATTTGGTCCAAACGTATTGTAAAATGACCAGCTACTACAAACTAGACAGTTGCTACAAACAAGTTGCACTAGTGTGCAGAAATAATCATTGTAATAGGTTTCACATGCAAAAGGTGGTATAGCTAGGACACATTTCAACTTCACTGTAATTACTGTACAATGAACGTACTATTACCATTATACAGTAATCCATACAGATTGTAGCTGTTCAAGTGAAGTTATATTGGATGGAACCTGTCAAATACACATTTTTATTTTATTTCAGTCCACAGATGAAAATATTGGAAGTTTTAGTATGTGAATCAAACCATCACTAGCGGAAGGTGAAATCCATTCCAGACACCTCTGTTTACACAAAGTTATCTTGGAGGATAGCCTACCTACAAAATGGCTAGCAGGAGGAAGTCAACAACACCTTGCATGGTCCTGCCTTCTTCTAACGTGATGGAGGAGCAGGATGCAGACATGCAGGTGGAGGAGGGAAAGGATGGAGCTGAGAGCGCTGCAGAGGGACTTACAGACACCGCTGTGGTCTCCACTGACCCAGAGACAGGTGGGGAAGGCTTTTATTCATCTTCAACATGTTGCTCACACCTGTTTCTTGAAATGTTAATCACCTGGCTCGATCTTGACTGGCTGCATCACCGCTTGGTATGGCAACTGCTTGGCATCCAATCGCAAGGCGCTACAGAGGGTAGAGTGCGTACGTTCCGGTACATCACTGGGGCCGAGCTCCCTGCCATCCAGGACCTTTATACCAGGCGGTGTCAGAGGAAAGCCCTAACAATTGTCAGACTCCAGCCACCCAAGTCCTAGACTGTTCTTTCTGCTACCGCACGGCAAGTTTGGAACCAACAGGACCCTGAACAGCTTCTACCCCCAAGCCATAAAACTGTTAACCAATAGCTACCTGAACTAACTATCTGCTTTGACCCTTTTTGCACTCTTGACCCATCACTTACACTGCTGCTACTGTTTATTATCTATCTTGTTGCCTAGTCACTTTGTCCCTACTTATATGTGCATATCTGCATCAATTACATTGTACCCCTGCACATTGACTCGGTGCTGGTACCCCTTGTATATAACCTAGTTATCTTTACTCTGGATATAATCAAATCAAAATGATTTATAAAGCCCTTCGAACATCAGCTGATATCTCAAAGTGCTGTACAGAAACCCAGCCTAAAACCCCAAACAGCAAGCAATGCAGGTGTAGAAGCACAGTGGCTAGGAAAAACTCCCTAGAAAGGCCTAAACCTAGGACGAAACCTAGAGAGGTACCAGGCTATGAGGGGTGGCCAGTCCTCTTCTGTCTGTGCCGGGTGGAGATTATAACGGAACATGGCCAAGATGTTAAAATGTTCATAAATTACCCGCATGGTCAGTAAATGTCAGTTGGCTTTTCATAGCCGATCATTAACAGTATATCTTCCGCTCCTGCTGTCTCTAGAGAGTTGAAAACAGCAGGTCTGGGACAGGTAGCACGTCTGGTGAACAGGTCAGGGTTCCATAGCCGCAGGCAGAACAGTTGAAACTGGAGCAGCAGCACGGCCAGTTGTTATTATTTTTCCTTTTCTCTTCTCTTTCTCTCTGCGTTGTTGGGAACGACCCGTAAGTAAGCAGTCTACACCTGTTGTTTACCAAGCATGTGACAAATAAAATGTGATTTGATTTTGTTCTGTAGGCACTAAACAGGAGAAAAGCTTTTGAAACCTATATGAAATGCCCATATTGACCTACTGTTTCAACACCGATCTGCTATGGTGTGCTCTACTCCTGAAAATGACCCTTGTTCTCTGATGTAGTTAAACTAACATAGCTGAGCAATTTACTTTTCAGAGCACGACATCAGTCATTCCAGCGGAGAGGACGGTGTCACCTGCACAGGAGTGAAACGCAGCAACCAACCAACCCTGGAGCAGACGCTCAGTGACCTTCTCTCGGATGGGGGTTACACACAGCATGAGACGGAAGAGAGCGATGACCCCGCCTCAGCTGGCATCTCACTCAGCAAAACCCCCATCATGAAGATGAGGGGTAAATCGGAACCGAAGAGGATCGCCGTGTCTCTGAAAGCAGCCGAGGAGAGTGACGGGATGGGAGAGAGTGAAGGGGAGCAGGAGCCTATCGAAGCACCTCTGGGGCTGGGTTCCCTCACTCCTGTAGAGAAGATGAGCCCACATTACACCGAGTCCATGAAACACAGTGTTCTCCTAAACATTCCCAATATGATGTCATCAGAGCACAAGAAATCCTCTGTCCTCAGCTCCAATATGTCTGGACTCCAGCTCCCCCCTGGTCTGGCCCAGGTCCTCTCAGCTCTGCAGGCCCAGCAGGTAATCATATTTTCAAATTCTTTGAAATTGTAAATTGTATAAAACAAATCACCTTTCACTGCTGTTGATACTATTGTAATGTTACTGATAAATAAGTGACTAAAACCTCTCTCTCTGCTCTTGCTCTCTACTCTCTCTCTCTTGCTTTCTCCCTCCCTCCCCGCAGAGCGCCCAAGCCCAGCTCCTCATCCCCGTTAGCAGTATCCCCTCATACAACCAATCCATGGATACCAACACAGTCCTGGTCAACACCTACAAGAAGTTCCCGTACCCTTCAGTATCAGAGATCATGGGTCTGTCGGCTCAGACCAAATTCAGTGAGGAACAGATAAAGATCTGGTTCTCTGCCCAGCGTCTGAAGCACGGGGTCAGCTGGACACCCGAGGAGGTGCTTTTTCTGTTAGATTCATGTTTGTCTTATACCAGAGTTACATTTTTTTGGGGGATATAGTGTTTTTATTGTGATTTAAAAAAATAACAACATATTTTCACTCATTGAATATATGTTTTAATTGTCGTCGCTCTATTGAAGGCGGCACTTGCAAGTACGCATTTCATTGTACCATTTGCACTACGTCTATCCTGTGCATATGACAAATCAACTTTTTGATTTGAGGTGGAGGAGGCTAGGAGAAAGCAGTTCAACGGGACTGTGCACACGGTGCCTCAGACCATCACTGTTATCCCGGCCCACCAGCTCTCTGCTGCGGCCAACGGCCTGCAGTCTATCCTCCAGACCTGTCAGATAGTAGGGCAGCCAGGCCTGGTTTTTACACAGGTTGGTACTTATTGATGACATTGTGGATGATGGAATGTAATATTTTCTGTTTATAGTTTCTCAACTCAATATGTCTTGTCAGTTGTTGTAATATTGTGGAGTGAGTGAAACTTTTCTAAACTCTGAACAGGTTGGCACGCCTGTGACCACACCCATCACCTTGACAGTAGCAGGGATGCCAAGCCACAGCCTGGTCCCTAAGATGTCCTCCCACCAGACCAGCCCAGCGGTCAGTGAGATGAAGAGAGCCACCACTGTCCAGCCTCCCTCCCTGACCCCACAGGAGAACTCGGCCCTCAGCGCCGACCACTTTGGAATGCGGCCTAAGAAGTCCAAGGAGCAGCTGGCGGAGCTGAAAGCCAGCTACCTGAAGAACCACTTCGCCAGCGACGCGGAGATCGCCAGGCTCATGATGCTGACCTGCCTCACAAAAGGGGAGATCAAGAAGTGGTTCAGCGACACGCGCTACAACCAGCGCAACTCCAAGAACAGCAACGTCATCGTGTTCCATGACAGCCAGAGTCCCAGGGGTCACGGCAGCGGCACCACCATCGTCATTGACTCCAGCGACGAGACCCCTCAGTCTCCACCGCCCACACCCACACCATCCGTCAAAGAGAAAGAGCCACGCCCCAAGACCTGGAACTCCTTCCCAGACTTCACATTGCAGAAGTTCAAGGAGAAGACAGCAGAGCAGCTGGTGGTTCTTGAGGAGAGTTACCAGAAGGGAAGCACTCCGTCTGATGACGAGCTGACCCGGCTGAGGACGGAGACCAAGCTGACCCGGAGAGAGATCGACGCCTGGTTCACAGAGAAGAGGAAGGTAGTGGAGGCAGAGTCACCTGAGCTGAAAGCAGAGCGGATGGAGAGCGAGGCCACCTCGTCTAGAAAAAGATCCCAGACCCCTCCGTGTGGCCGGCGGCCAAACAGGGGGGACAAGAACATTGGAAAGAAAACCCCAGAGCAGCTCCACGTTCTGAAGAGTGCCTTTGTCCGTACCCAATGGCCCTCCACAGAGGAATATGACAAGCTGGCAGAGGAGAGCGGGCTGCCCAGGGTCTACGTAGTCAACTGGTTCGGAGATACCCGGTACTCCTTCAAGAACGGCAACCTCAAGTGGTTCTTCCACTACCAGAGCGGTAACGTGGAGGGACTGAACGGCAACAAAAACAGAAAGAGGAGGATACGTAACCGAGGCTGGGGGAGGTCTCGGAGCAGGAAGGCTAAGAGGTCAACCAGCACGGAGAAGTCACCACCACTGCCCATCATCAAGTTGAAGTCTGGGAAAGACATTCTGAAGGAGTATTACCTGAAGCACAAGTTGTTGAATGAGCAGGACCTGGATGAGCTTGTGACCAAGTCTAGTATGGGATACGAGCAGGTGAGAGAGTGGTTCGCTGAGGTACACAAGAGGGAAGATATGGGTGCTGATCTGTTTGGGGATGTTGAGGTAAACGAGGACCAGCAGGAAGAGGAAGCGTTGCTGGGTGAGAATGAGATGGCGCCTGACGAGCAGGATGACACTGTGGTGGGTGAGGAAGATGAGGAGGATGACGACACTGATGAAAGTGATTCTTGGGAGCCCTCTCAGGGTGCCAGAAAAACACAGTCAGAGTAATGAAGGACAGCTGGGCTTGTGTTCATTAGGCACCAAATGGACTGAAACAGGGAGGGACTACATGGAATTGTCCAATTTAGAAATGCCCAGTTTCACTTTCTGTTGCGAAACATTTTGCCATGGTGTGCCCAAATGAACACAACATTGGATTTAGTCAAACAGCACAAACACATTTCGCGTTCTCTTACGTATTTTAAAAGGTACTGTCTGAATGCAAGACTGAACCATAATATCCCACCAATACAAACACAAACGATATGTGCACCTTTTTACAGTGCTAGAGTAGCGCCATTAGTCAATCTCGTCAAGAATTACAACCCGTACTTTAAATACCTAATTTTATATGAATTGGTCAGACATTAAAATGCTGAAATTCAATTGATAATACCATATTTGATATGATGATAATTCATGGAAAATTAACATTTGTTAATCTACAGTATTCGGCACAGTTATTTATGTGCAATTAAGAGGTCCTTTTTTAAATGGCTAATGTCTCTCGTATATATCCCTATTATTATAGAGATTACAAAGTACTGTAAGTACATTCATGGAATGAATCATGTGAAATCAGATTATATTATGGGTTCCCATTGAAATGGATTGGAGGAACTGCGGTGCCAAAGTTAACTATTGAATGTGGACTCCTGTGCTATGAAACACTTAGAAACCAAGGAACTCGAGAGTAGGAGTGCTGATCTAGGATCAGTTTAGCCTTTTAGATTCTAATGAGTCCATAGACTGACCCATGAGCTCGTGTGAATCCTTAAAGAGATGGTTGGGGCTAAGGCTTAAGAGAGTGTGAACAATTTCCAGCTCTCTGGCAAGTGTGAAAAAAAACAACCTTAAAGATTTTTTTGCAAAACTGGTTATACAAGAATAGCAATTTTTAAAGCTACATAGCTTTCTCCAACTGTAGTGTATAATATACCATTACGAAGCTCTGAGTCTGTACTTTTGTACAATGTAAAAGATGACATACATACTCTAAGACTCTTTATGAATACTGGCCTGGAGGCCCAGTATCTACAGTACCAGTCAAAAGTTTGGACACACCTACTCATTCCAGGGTTTTCCTTTATTTTTACTATTTTCTACATTGTAGAATAATAGTGAAGACATCAAAACTATGAAATAACACATGGAATCATTACATTTACATTTAAGTCATTTAGCAGACGCTCTTATCCAGAGCAACTTACAAATTGGTGCATTCACCTTATGACATCCAGTGGAACAGTCACTTTACAATAGTGCATCTAAATCTTAAAGGGGGGTGAGAAGGATTACTTATCCTATCCTAGGTATTCCTTAAAGAGGTGGGGTTTCAGGTGTCTCCGGAAGGTGGTGATTGACTCCGCTGTCCTGGTGTCGTGAGGGAGTTTGTTCCACCATTGGGGGGCCAGAGCAGCGAACAGTTTTGACTGGGCTGAGCGGGAACTGTACTTCCTCAGTGGTAGGGAGGCGAGCAGGCCAGAGGTGGATGAACGCAGTGCCCGATCAGAGCCTGGAGGTACTGAGGTGCCGTTCCCCTCAGCTCCGTAGGCAAGCACCATGGTCTTGTAGCTCCGTAGGCAATGTCGTCTCCAAAAAAGTGTTCTATATATTTTTATTTTAGATTCTTCAAAGTAGCCACCCATTGCCTTTGACAGCTTTGCACACTCTTGGCATTCTCTCAACCAGGTTCATGAGGTTGTCACCTGGAATGCATTTCAATTAACAGGTGTGCCTTGTTAAAGTAATTTGTGGAATTTATTTTCTTCATGCGTTTGAGCCAATCAGTTGTGTTGTGACAAGGTAGGGATGGTATACAGAAGAAAATTGAAAAGTCCATATTATGTCAAGAACAGCTCAAATAAGCAAACAGAAGTGACAGTCCATTACTTTAAGACATGAAGGTCAGTAAATCCGGAAAATTGAAAGAAGTTTTCACGTTTCTTCAAGTGCTATGATTAAACTGGCTCTCATGAGGATTGCCACAGGAAAGGAAGACCCAGAGTTACCTCTGGTGCAGAGGATAAGTTCATTTGAGTTAACTGCACCTCAGATTGCAGTCCAAAGAAATGCTTCACCGAGTTCAAGTAACAGACGCATCTCAACATCAACTGTTCAGAGGAGACTGTGTGAATCAGGCCTTCATGGTCAAATTGCTGCAAAGAAACCACTACTGGAGGACACCATTAAGAAAAAGAGACTTGCTTGTGTTTCCTGGCCCAAGCAATGGACATTAGACCGGTGGAAATCTGTCCTTTGGTCTGTAGGCCAAATTTGAGATTTTTGGTTCCAACCGCCGTGTTTTTGTGAGACGCAGAGTAGGTGAATGGATGATCTCTGCATTGTGTAGTTCCCACCGTGAAGCATGGAGGAGGAGGTGTGGGGGTGCTGAGCTGGTGACACTGTGATTTATTTAGAATTCAAGGCACACTTAACTAGCATGGCTACCACAGCATTCTGCAGCGATACGCCATCCCATCTGGTTTGGGTTTAGTGGGACTATCAACAGGACAATGACCCAACACACCTCCAGGCTGTGTAAGGGCTATTTGACCAAGAAGGAGAGTGATGGAGTGCTACATCAGATGACCTGACCTCCACAATCACCTGACCTCAACCCAATTGAGATGGTTTGGAATGATTTGGACTGCAGAGTGAAGGAAAAGCAGCCAACTAGTGCTCAGCATATGTGGGAACTCTTTCAAGACTGTTGGAAAAGCATTCCTCATGAAGCTGGTTGAAAGAATACCAAGGGAGTGCAAAGCTGTCATCAAGGCAAGGGTGGCTACTTTCAAGAATCTCAAATATAACATATATTTTCATTTGTTTAAAAAAAATTTTTTTTTTAGTTAGTTACTACATGATTCCATATGTGTTATTTCATAGTTTTATGTCTTCACTATTATTCTACAATGTAGAAAATAGTAAAACATTTTTTAAAAACCCTTGAATGAGTGGGTGTGGCCAAACTTTTGACTGGTAATGTATACTGTGGTGTCTCTGAAGGAAACTGACAGTGTAGCACTTATTATTGTGCACTTTGCCCACTACTGTATTAAAGACATGCTCCGGAACTTTTGCGACTACAAAGTATTTTTTTAAAACCTCCTGCTTTGGACTGGACGTGTCAGTGTTCAGACCCCCCTCGCAAGGTCTCTGTGTTCTATGCCAGTGATGTGAGGTAGTTCACAATTTAGCTGAACGCTACATTCTAAACTACTGGCTAAAATGTATACAAAAGTTCCGGAGAATCTCTTTAACATGTTCTTGTGGGGGGAAACAACTTTGATTAGGCACCTTATATCCCTTTACCCTTTAATGGCTTTAAGAGACCAAATCTCTTTCTATATGAGCTCTTTTTGAACGCTGTAAAACTAAGTATTCTGCCTTGTATTGTCCTCCTCTGAAAGGATTCTATTTTCAAGAGGATGCACCTTATTGACTTTACCCCTCTCCCTGTGGATCAATTCTAAAGTTGGGTGTTGATATGACACACATGAAAATCAATGGGCTGTATGTGGCCTACTGCTTCCTGCACAACCAACTGGCACAATGTGGGTCCCTATTTTAATCATGTGAAACTCTGCTGACTTGGAAACGCGTAACGTGAGTTAGAATTACGTATAACTTGTATTGTTTTTAAGACTGCAGTACTTGTATGTATGAAGACTAGTGTTGGAGGACTTGATACAGGGCTGTTTTCAAACAAGTGTTTTTCTAATGTATGTTCAGATGCACGTTTGTTTTGCTTTTATTTTTAAAACGTTTGCAGACTATGCTCTCCCCAACTGTCATTTTAAATGACGAGTTTTGACATGTGCACATTAGTAGAAACAAGACATTGTTTCTTACCTGTAAGCCATGTCCTATATGCTCTGGTCACTGGGTTCCAGCCTGGCCCGGACCTGATGAGTTACCAACGGTCTCTCAAACTATTCTAAACATGCTTTACCAAGTTCTAGAATCTCAATCTAGAATCTAGTTGAAACATCACAACATTTGACAGAAAAACGGATGGAACCTTTTTGAGGAGACAAACCTATGTGCCTGCTTGGCTCATTCTTTCTGAGCAGGGTTTCATCAAGACTTGACAACAGAAGAGGTGGAGGAGGAGAAGATCGTGGATACCTCATGCTCATCATAAACATTTCAAATTGGCCAGCATGTTATGCTGTGAAATCGGTAACGTTTTCATGCAGGAACAGTTATTTGTACCATAGTTAAGGTAAAAGATGCATTTGAATTTTGAGATCCATATAGTGCATGAAATAATCACATGACTGCAGATGAAACAGCATTATGTGCTTGTATTAGAACAGTTGTTTTTAATGGTTTTATAATCTTTATTTATGATTAATCCTGTCTCTCAACTTCAACTAATAGCTTGTATGGCGTTTTACTGTTAATGTGTAAAAATTTGCCTTCTTCAGTTGGCAACTCAATGTATCCACATTGCTCTTTTTTTTTGTACAGTAGACGTGACATTGTGACCATAGTACATGACTGTTTTTATCCTAGTACAATAATTCTTACCTGTCTGACTTTGCTATTTCTCAATATTTAGAAAGGTGCTTGTTTAGTACTAATACCCAACAGTTGAATACATGCTTTAACAGTTTTCCTATTAGATTGTGCACACACACAATATTTTAACCTGTCTTTTAATATACTATTCTGCTAGCTACAGCTATAATGGATCATGCCAGTCAGTCTCCTTTCTCCTACTGTATTTATTAAGTTATCTATGAGAAGAATGTTTGGCTCAATGTTTGGTTTCTGGATATGTTGAGGTGCTTTGGGAAAAGTGAGAGGGTTTATTTGCAAACGTTATGGTAAACCAAGGAATTTTTCATGTTGAGACAGAGTAGCCTTGGAGCTGAAAACTCAGTGGAAAAAGCTTTAGTCCCCTGAGCCATAGACTTTGCAATGCTTTTTAATTGAAATCAAACTGTTTTTATTTTAGGCTGTGGCTTGATTTAGACAAATATATATTTTATACTTGTTTTGAGGACAAAATACAATACATTTGGACGAAAAGGCGTGTATTTTGGTGTCTTATAAAATATTTAACTTCAAAATATGACTGGAGTTTCTCTTATAGAAAATATTACAGCATTTCAATTGAAGAAAGTAAAGCGTCTGCCATTGGAACATATCGCCCGGAACACATTCTATATTTTTCTGTTTCCCAATGGTCATATTAGCTTGTAACACTGCACACGTTGACGTTTGTTTTGTTTTTTAGTGTCGGTAAAATCTGAATTCGCTGTCATTCATCGTCTGAAATGGAGATTTTCGGTAGCACCTTTGACGATTCGGTGTTCGAGGAATCAAGAGCGAAGCCGACTGTTGTTGCACTGTCGTCTTACAATGCAAAGTTCTGTGAAGCAGAGGTGAGTGTCAACTAGCTACCTAACGTTAAGTAGCATCAGTTTTTTTTGCTAGCATTGCAATGTGTGGATATTTTTAACTATGAGTTATCTATTTCAACAGTGGTTTTGGGAGAGCATCGACACAGAGGACATTTTGGAGGTGCAAAAGATCTTCAAATTTCGAGCTGATATGGCGTACAGGCGAAAAAACTTCCAGGTATTGACCCCTCTTCCCTTGAGTCATTTAGTTACACACGGTCTATCATATCCATCTCGTATCCAAATGCTTATCTCATCTGTTAACTATATCCATTTCCCCAGGAAGCTTTAAACGCCTACACTACCTGCCTCTCCTATATCCCTGACGGCAACCTGGCCATTAGACGGGACATAATGGAGGGAATGGCAAGGTGCTGTTGTCACCTGGGGAAGAGAGTGGAGGCCCTGGAGATCACAGAAACACTTGTAAGAACCGTTGCTGTTATTATACATTAATAATACAAAATACCTAGTCTCGTCGTCCACCCAGCCAGCTCTTGTCTGTGGACAAGGTTACAGTATATCAGGTAGTAAAAATGGTTGTTTTGAAAATTCATTCCATGGACAGAAAAATGAAGCCTCCAACACCTGTCACCTTACCGGTCTACTTCACCTGACTGCGAACGTCCACGAGCGCTTCGGAGACCTCAGGAGCCAGGTCACGTGTCTGCAGCAGCTGTGTTCTCTCCACCCCTACCACCAGTGGCACTGGATGAAGCTGGCAGAAAGCTACCTTCATCTTCTTCAGTCTCTGTCAACACCCTCAGGCTCCAGTCCTCTTCAACAGGGAGATGGTGTAGAGCCACAGCCTGACTCTCAGACTGAGGAGCAACTGAAGGAAGAGCGTGACGGCGTTTGGCTCAAGGCCTGCATGTGTTTTGTCCGGGCCAGGTAAATTATCAGTGCGAGACAAGCAGACATCCTATTGGCCTATTCTATATGGAATTCCATGGATACAAGTTTGTTGGGCAGTCTTTAGGACTGGTTTCCCGAACACAGATTGAGATTCTCCATTGAAAGTGCTTCTTAGTCCAGGAAAATACTTACTTTACCTCTGGGGAAATTAGCCCTTGGATTAAAGCAGAGAGCATATTTACACATTCATCCTAAATGTCACTGTGTAGCACAGTCTTTGTCTTGTGAAGATGGGTGTTTGACTGTACTGTGTTGCCTTGCCAGACTCCTCCTCAGGGCATTAAAGGGCCAACAGTCATCCTTTGTTCTCCAGAACAGTGAGAGAGCCCTACTGAAGGCTGATGAGGCTCTACGTTGGCTGGAACTGAAAGACACCACACTACAACTAGTCTCTGAGGTGAAACCGGTTAGAGACACAGTACATAGACTACTGTTCTCACATGGTGTCTATTCATCAAATAATGTCCTGTAGTTTGTCTTCTGGTATGTTTAAATTAAAGGAAATGTGTGGCTCGCTGACACCAAGATGTCATGGTTATGCTTTTAGATGGATTACAATTGACGATGCACATGTTTTGAAAAGGTAAGAGGTACACTTCTGACCAGATTGATCATGCATCGTTATTGGTGATTTACCCTTCAGGTGATGTCAGAAGATCTAGTTCCAGAGAGAATGAGAGAGGACAACCAGGATGGAGAGAGCTTGGCAGGTCTCTCTCTGAAGGACTTTGAAGACCGGTGGTGGAACAGACTGGTACAGACAGGAGTACTGAAGGAGGATGGACCTAAAATACCCTCTGTAAAGACCAACTAGGCTACACATTTTGATGAATGGATTTATTTTTTAATATTGCGTGTAACAATGTGCTGACCGCCATATGAAATGAAATATTGTCACAATCTACAGTACAGTTTAATTAGATCATTGTTGTATTGAATTTCAAAGTAGAACCATTTGGAAAAAGTGTGACGACAAACTTTTGATTTGCCATTCTGCATTACCTCGGGCTTGACAGTGTATGGATCAGAAGATTTGTCAGAAGGTATGTCTGTTAAGAGGCCCGGCCCTTGGCTAAGCGTAGCACACATCACTAGGCTGTCACTCAGCGTGGTTCTATCAGGGTTGATGGGTGGAAGAGGAATTCATGTCTGTGACATGTTGTTTTTACTCCATTTAATTAACATGTACTGGAACACAAAGCTCTCAGCCTGAAGGCAGACAATGATCATCCTTATGAGATAATGATGTGATTGAAGTACTACTCCTGTAGTCCAGGCATCAAGCAAAGCAAAACAGGCACATTTACTCTATGAAGGTTACTTGCCCATTTTCAGTTGTGAGATAACATAATTTACCTCAAACAGGGTGTACTGTCAAATTTCAGTATGATGCCATTTCAGTTATTTAGGAACAGTAAACCACTGGCCAGTCTTGAGAAGTAGGTGTCTGTCCAACAAGCCGGTTGTCCCTCCATAAAGAAGGTACTTGCTGTTAAAGGGTCGCCAGGTCAGGTTGTCTCCAGTACTATAATCACTGGAGAAGGTTCTCTGGAACAGGACAGGCCTGGTTGCAGTGTGTCTCTGTGTGATCCAGTCAAACCTGTGGCTCCGGGGACCTGTGTAGTAAGACTGATTCACCAAGCACTGGGAGGTTGGTGGTGCTGTTGGCTGAGTGTTGGGGTGTCTCTGCTGGGAGGTTGGTGGTGCTGTTGGCTGAGTGTTGGGGTGTCTCTGCTGGGAGGTTGGTGGTGCTGTTGGCTGAGTGTTGGGGTGTCTCTGCTGGGAGGTTGTTGGCTGAGTGTTGGGGTGTCTCTGCTGCGAGGTTGGTGGTGCTGTTGGCTGAGTGTTGGGGTGTCTCTGCTGGGAGGTTGTTGGCTGAGTGTTGGGGTGTCTCTGCTGGGAGGTTGGTGGTGCTGTTGGCTGAGTGTTGGGGTGTCCCTGCTGGGAGGTTGGTGGTGCTGTTGGCTGAGTATTGGGGTGTCTCTGCTGGGGGGCTGGTGGTGCTGTTGGCTGAGTGTTGGGGTGTCTTTGCTGGGTGGTTGTAGTTAGCTGAACCGTTGGGTTTTGGCTAGAGTATCTGAACTGGGCTGTGGTGGTTGGTTGAACAGTAGATTGAGTGTTGAATCTGGGCACAACTGTGGTGGTTGGTTGATCCATAGCCTGGTTGTTGAAGTATCTGTTCTGGGTCGTGGTACCAGAACTGGGGCAAGGATGGTTTGTCAGTGGGGTTGAGGTGGCTGCTGCTTGATGGGTGATAAGCGGCCTGGTAAGGTTGAACTCCGTTGCCACGGTGAGGAAGGCTGGCACAGGCTTGGAGCTGGCGTAGAGCTTCCTGAACTCCAGGTCGAAAGGCTTGACCGCGCTGCCCTTGAAGAGCACAGCCAGACTTCTGTGGACCTGCCAGGACAGCCAGGTGAAACTGAGGAACAGAGCACAGTGAACAGATATTACTACTACTACAAACAACCATCATAACTTCTGTGGACCTGCCAGGACAGTTAGGTGAAACTGAGGAACAGAGCACAGGACAGCCAGGTGAAACTGAGGAACAGAGCACAGGACAGCCAGGTGAAACTGAGGAACAGAGCACAGGACAGCCAGGTGAAACTGAGGAACAGAGCACAGTGAACAGATATTACTACTGAAAATTCAAACAACCGTCATAACATTGATCTATCTATTCAGAATGACATCAACCATCATAACGTTGATCTACCTATTCAGAATGACGTCAACCATCATAACGTTGATCTACCTATTCAGAATGAATCATAACGATGATCTACCTATTCAGAATGACATCATCATAACGTTCTAATCTATTCAGAATGACAACCATCATAACCTACCTATTCAGAATGACATCAACCATCATAACGTTGATCTATCTATTCAGAATGACAACCATCATAACGTTGATTGATCTACCATCATAACGTATTCAGAAATGACATCAACCATCATAACGTTGATCTACCTATTCAGAATGACAACCATCATAACCATCATATTGATCTAGAATGACAACCATCATAACGTTGATCTACCTATTCAGAATGACATCGACCATCATAACATTGATCTATCTATTCAGAATGACATCGACCATCATAACATTGATCTACCTATTCAGAATGACATCAACCATCATAACGATCTACCTATTCAGAATGACAACCATCATAACATTGATCTACCTATTCAGAATGACATCGATAACATTGATCTACCTATTCAGAATGACAACCATCATAACATCTACCTATTCAGAATCTACCTATTCAGAATGACATCGACCATCATAACATTGATCTACCTATTCAGAATGACATCGACCATCATAACATTGATCTACCTATTCAGAATGACAACCATCATAACATTGATCTACCTATTCAGAATGACAACCATCATAACATTGATCTACCTATTCAGAATGACAACCATCATAACATTGATCTACCTATTCAGAATGACTATCTATTCAGAATGACACCATCATAACATTGATCTACCTATTCAGAATGACAACCATCATAACATTGATCTACCTATTCAGAATGACATCACCATCATAACATTGATCTACCTATTCAGAATGACATCGACCATCATAACATTGATCTACCTATTCAGAATGACATCGACCATCATAACATTGATCTACCTATTCAGAATGACACATCATAACCCTATCAGAATAACCATCATGATCTACCTATTCAGAATGACATCAACCATCATAACATTGATCTACCTATTCAGAATGACGTCAACCATCATAACGTTGATCTACCTATTCAGAATGACAACCATCATAACATTGATCTACCTATTCAGAATGACAACCATCATAACGTTGATCTACCTATTCAGAATGACATCAACCATCATAACATTGATCTATCTATTCAGAATGACAACCATCATAACGTTGATCTACCTATTCAGAATGACAACCATCATAACGTTGATCTACCTATTCAGAATGACATCAACCATCATAACATTGATCTATCTATTCAGAATGACAACCATCATAACGTTGATCTACCTATTCAGAATGACGTCAACCATCATAACGTTGATCTACCTATTCAGAATGACAACCATCATAACGTTGATCTACCTATTCAGAATGACGTCAACCATTGTGATTGTGACATTGATGTGACTATTAGCTAATTATACAACAGAAATGTACCTGTATGATCCAGCCAGCACTAAAGTGCAGTCAATGATCATGAACTTCTCTTTGATCTGTCCAGTGAGTTTCCTTCCAGACTTTGCACAATACGTCTCTCCTTGTATACTCCGGACCGACATTTTCTGCAGACAGAATACGACGGCATTTCATGAAGCAGTGAGTGAATGACAAACACAAAAAGATATCATCAAATTGATAGTTTACAGTACAGTTAAAATGATGAAGAAATGTCTGAAAGGTTTACCTTTAAAAAAAATATATATTTTTAACTAGGCAAGTCAGTTAAGAACAAATTATTATTTACAATGATGGCCTAGGAACAGTGGGTTAACTGCCTTGTTCAGGGGCAGAACAACAGATTTTTACCTTGTCTGCTCGGGAATTCTATCTTAACAACTTTTCGGTTACTGGCTCAAAGCTCTAACCACTAGGCTACCTGCCGCTCTAACCACTAGGCTACCTGCCGCTCTAACCACTAGGCTACCTGCCGCTCTAACCACTAGGCTACCTGCCGCTCTAACCACTAGGCTACCTGCCGCTCTAACCACTAGGCTACCTGCCGCTCTAACCACTAGGCTACCTGCCGCTCTAACCACTAGGCTACCTGCCGCTCTAACCACTAGGTTACCTGCCACTAACCACTAGGTTACCTGCCGCTCTAACCACTAGGTTACCTGCCGCTCTAACCACTAGGTTACCTGCCACTAACCACTAGGTTACCTGCCACTAACCACTAGGTTACCTGCCGCTCTAACCACTAGGTTACCTGCCACTCTAACCACTAGGTTACCTGCCACTCTAACCACTAGGTTACCTGCCACTCTAACCACTAGGTTACCTGCCACTCTAACCACTAGGCTACCTGCCACTAACCACTAGGTTACCTGCCGCTCTAACCACTAGGTTACCTGCCGCTCTAACCACTAGGTTACCTGCCGCTCTAACCACTAGGCTACCTGCCTCCTCTAACCACTAGGCTACCTGCCACTAACCACTAGGTTACCTGCCACTCTAACCACTAGGTTACCTGCCACTCTAACCACTAGGCTACCTGCCACTAACCACTAGGTTACCTGCCACTCTAACCACTAGGTTACCTGCCACTCTAACCACTAGGCTACCTGCCACTAACCACTAGGTTACCTGCCGCTCTAACCACTAGGCTACCTGCCTCCTCTAACCACTAGGCTACCTGCCACTAACCACTAGGCTACCTGCCACTAACCACTAGGCTACCTGCCACTCTAACCACTAGGCTACCTGCCACTCTAACCACTAGGCTACCTGCCACTCTAACCACTAGGCTACCTGCCACTAACCACTAGGTTACCTGCCGCCCCACCTTTTGCAATCATTAGTGTCATCTAATTAGCATGATGAAAATAACCATTAGTAGAGACTCACAGCGAGGTGATTACTGTTGATCTGTAGCGTCTCACACATCTTGACAAAGACCTGCAGGTTGATATGGTCCAGGAGCAGGTAGACAGACACATTCCTCTTCCTGGTTGCCTCCAGGATGTCACAGAACATCTCCACATCACTGAATGTGTCCATTACAATGGCCAGAACCTGCAGACACATCACATGTTTGCTGTGATTCGTATCTTCCACATTATTAGTTGTCATTATGTACTTGGTATTATAAACTGGGTGGTTTGAGCCCTTGAATGCTGATTGGCTGACAGCCGTGGTATATCAGACCGTATACCACGGGTACGACAATATTTATTTTTACTGCTCTAAATACGTTGGTAACGAGTTCATAATAGCAATAAGGCACCTCGGGGTTTGTGATATGGCCAATATACCACAGCTACGGGCTGTATCCAGGCACTCCGCGTTGCGTCGTGCATAAGAACAGCCTTTAGCTGTGGTATAGTGGCTACATACCACACCTCCTTGGGCCTTATTGCTTAATTATAGACGATACTGAATCTGCTTGATCAAACTCTCAAAACATCATTATCCAACTTTCAGGGCATTCAGACATCAGCAGCTTTCTAAAAGTCTGCAAAAATATAATGCAGGTTTAATCATGAGAGTAGATTGACATCTCCAAATAGTTACCAGTGAAAGTTGTATCACGTACCATTGTGGCCTTGCTGATGAACTCCCTGAGCAGGTCTTTCATGCCGGCTGCTCTATCAGACTGGAAGTAGACCTCTACACTGGGTTCACCCTGCAGGCGGTAGCTCCAGTCCTCTGCCGGCCAGCCATGGTCCAAGCCAGGGGGCTCGCTCTCCAACACCGATGGACAATAGGTGTTTGTCTGGGAAGAGGTGCCCTCTGCCTGGTCGTCGTTCTCCGTCCCACACAGACTGCTGGTGCTCAGGTCTGTAGTGTTCTCCAGGATATAACCTTTAAGGAAACTTAAGTTATAATACATTGGCTTTATATCTAGTGCTTTTTACACAATGCTTTTCAGGGAGGAAGCCCTTTACAGTTACAAATACAGTACTAGAACAGACAGATGGGTTTAAAGTAGATAAGAGGAGTCAGGAACAGACTGATGGTTTAAAGTAGATAAGAAGAGGCAGGAACAGACTGAGGGTTTAAGGTAGATAAGAGGAGTCAGGAACAGACTGAGGGTTTAAAGTAGATAAGAGGAGTCAGGAACAGACTGAGGGTTTAAGGTAGATAAGAGGAGTCAGGAACAGACAGGGTTTAAGGTAGATAAGAGGAGTCAGGAACAGACAGGGTTTAAGGTAGATAAGAGGAGTCAGGAACAGACTGAGGGAAGAGGCAGGAACAGACTTTAAGGTAGATAAGAGGAGTCAGGAACAGACTGAGGGTTTAAGGTTTAAGGTTTAGAGATAAGAGGAGTCAGGAACAGACTGAGGGTTTAAGGTAGATAAGAGGAGTCAGGAACAGACTGAGGGTTTAAGGTAGATAAGAGGAGTCAGGAACAGACTGATGGTTTAAGGTAGATAAGAGGAGTCAGGAACAGACTGAGGGTTTAAGGTAGATAAGAGGAGTCAGGAACAGACTGAGGGTTTAAGGTAGATAAGAGGAGTCAGGAACAGACTGAGGGTTTAAGGTAGATAAGAGGAGTCAGGAACAGACTGAGGGTTTAAGGTAGATAAGAGGAGTCAGGAACAGACTGAGGGTTTAAGGTAGATAAGAGGAGTCAGGAACAGACTGATGGGTTTAAGGTAGATAAGAGGAGTCAGGAACAGACTGAGGGTTTAAGGTAGATAAGAGGAGTCAGGGACAGACTGAGGGTTTAAGGTAGATAAGAGGAGTCAGGGACAGACTGAGGGTTTAAGGTAGATAAGAGGAGTCAGGAACAGACTGAGGGTTTAAGGTAGATAAGAGGAGTCAGGAACAGACTGATGGGTTTAAGGTAGATAAGAGGAGTCAGGAACAGACTGAGGGTTTAAGGTAGATAAGAGGAGTCAGGAACAGACTGAGGGTTTAAGGTAGATAAGAGGAGTCAGGAACAGACTGAGGGTTTAAGGTAGATAAGAGGAGTCAGGAACAGACTGAGGGTTTAAGGTAGATAAGAGGAGTCAGGAACAGACTGAGGGTTTAAGGTAGATAAGAGGAGTCAGGAACAGACTGAGGGTTTAAGGTAGATAAGAGGAGTCAGGAACAGACTGATGGGTTTAAGGTAGATAAGAGGAGTCAGGAACAGACTGAGGGTTTAAGGTAGATAAGAGGAGTCAGGAACAGACTGAGGGTTTAAGGTAGATAAGAGGAGTCAGGAACAGACTGAGGGTTTAAGGTAGATAAGAGGAGTCAGGAACAGACAGGGTTTAAGGTAGATAAGAGGAGTCAGGAACAGACTGAGGGTTTAAGGTAGATAAGAGGAGTCAGGAACAGACTGAGGGTTTAAGGTAGATAAGAGGAGTCAGGAACAGACTGAGGGTTTAAGGTAGATAAGAGGAGTCAGGAACAGACTGAGGGTTTAAGGTAGATAAGAGGAGTCAGGGACAGACTGAGGGTTTAAGGTAGATAAGAGGAGTCAGGGACAGACTGAGGGTTTAAGGTAGATAAGAGGAACAGAGTAGAAAAAAAGACCAACCTTTCTCCTCCTTGGACAGGAAGTCCACCTCGCCCTCTCCGGCCAGTACTTCCTGGTACATGTCCAATCCCTGGTTCAGCAAGGCGTCCATGGCCAATCGGGTGCTCTCGTTGTGGCTGAGGTCAACGTCGCCCGACACCAGGGACACGGATGGGTTTTTCATCTCCTGTACACGCCGCCTCACCTTTCCCACCGGCTTGGACTTCAGGTACCACTGAACAGACAGGCCGTTGCTCTGTAGGTTCATAGTGAAGCTGTACAAGGCTCTCTGATCAACACGTATTACCTGTCGTTACCTACTGCTGCTACTGAGTGAAAAGCCCTCGCGGAGACACAGACAGGGATGGAGTAGCAGCAGTGAGGTTTCTGAGCCCTGCCCCCCTCAATCAATTGTACAGTTGGCTACACCCATAGAAGTAGAATTACATTGACTTGAATGGGGATGCCCGGTCTAGTATTGTTATTTCTATGAGGACATTCCACCTGTGGGTTGCAGTGTGCTGGGGGGGACAGGTGAGCTGTTATGGGAGTGAGAGCGTGACAGAGACCTGCTGTTTAAAGCACTCCCTCCCTTAGTGGGGGAGAGAAGTCTAGTTGAGTGACAGAGGTGAACATGACTGTCCGATCAGCTCAGTGGAGGCTGATAACACCTGACTGCATTCTTCAGACTTGTCACTGCAATGTGAGTCTTTCTCTCACGTGTCGAAAGCGTTCCACAGGGATGCTGGCCCATGTTGACTCCAATGCTTCCCACAGTTGTGTCAAGTTGGCTGGGTGTTGAAACCGTTGAGCGTGAAAAAACCCAGCAGCGTTGCAGGTCTTGACATACTCAAACTGGAGGCGCTTGACACCTACTGCCAGACCCCGTTCAAAGGCACTTCAATCATTTGTCTTGCTCCTTCAACCTCTGAATGTTACACACACACAATCCATGTCTCAAGGCTTAACAATCCTTCTTTAACCCGTCTCCTCCCCTTCACCTTCACTGATTGAAGCCAAGTGATCGTTACTCACCCTGTGTGTGTATCCAAGTGATCGTTACTCACCCTGTGTGTGTGTATCCAAGTGATCGTTACTCACCCTGTGTGTGTATATCCAAGTGATCGTTACTCACCCTGTGTGTGTATCCAAGTGATCGTTACTCACCCTGTGTGTGTATCCAAGTGATCATTACTCACCCTGTGTGTGTATCCAAGTGATCGTTACTCACCCTGTGTGTGTATCCAAGTGATCGTTACTCACCCTGTGTGTATCCAAGTGATCGTTACTCACCCTGTGTGTGTATCCAAGTGATCGTTACTCACCCTGTGTGTGTATCCAAGTGATCGTTACTCACCCTGTGTGTGTATCCAAGTGATCGTTAGTCGCCCTGTGTGTGTATCCAAGTGATCGTTACTCACCCTGTGTGTGTATCCAAGTGATCGTTACTCACCCTGTGTGTGTATCCAAGTGATCGTTACTCACCCTGTGTGTGTATCCAAGTGATCGTTACTCACCCTGTGTGTGTATATCCAAGTGATCGTTACTCACCCTGTGTGTGTATCCAAGTGATCGTTACTCACCCTGTGTGTGTATCCAAGTGATCGTTACTCACCCTGTGTGTGTATCCAAGTGATCGTTACTCACCCTGTGTGTGTATCCAAGTGATCGTTACTCACCCTGTGTGTGTATATCCAAGTGATCGTTACTCACCCTGTGTGTGTATATCCAAGTGATCGTTACTCACCCTGTGTGTGTATATCCAAGTGATCGTTACTCACCCTGTGTGTGTATCCAAGTGATCGTTACTCACCCTGTGTGTGTTATCACCCTGTGTGTAAGTGATCGTTACTCACCCTGTGTGTGTATCCAAGTGATCGTTACTCACCCTGTGTGTGTATCCAAGTGATCGTTACTCACCCTGTGTGTGTATCCAAGTGATCGTTACTCACCCTGTGTGTGTATCCAAGTGATCGTTACTCACCCTGTGTGTGTATCCAAGTGATCGTTACTCACCCTGTGTGTGTATCCAAGTGATGTTACTCACCCTGTGTGTGTATCCACACCTGTTGATCATCGTTACTCGACCTGTGTGTGTTCACTGTTATCCACACCTGTGATCCAAGTTACTCACCCTGTGTTTACCAAGTGTATCCAAGTGATCGCATTACTCACCCTGTGTGTTCACTGTTATCCAACCTGTGATCACTGTTACTCACCCTGTGTGTGTATCCAAGTGATCGTTACTCGCCCTGTGTGTGTATGTTTTCTTTCTCTCTACATTGTTGTGACCCACCAGTCAGCACTTCACTGTTAGTCTACACCTGTTGTTTACCAAGCATTTCACTGTTAGTCTACACCTGTTGTTTACCAAGCATTTCACTGTCAGTCTACACCTGTTGTTTACCAAGCACTTCACTGTTAGTCTACACCTGTTGTTTACCAAGCATTTCACTGTTAGTCTACACCTGTTGTTTACCAAGCATTTCACTGTTAGTCTACACCTGTTGTTTACCAAGCATTTCACTGTTAGTCTACACCTGTTGTTTACCAAGCATTTCACTGTTAGTCTACACCTGTTGTTTACCAAGCATTTCACTGTTAGTCTACACCTGTTGTTTACCAAGCATTTCACTGTTAGTCTACACCTGTTGTTTACCAAGCATTTCACTGTTAGTCTACACCTGTTGTTTACCAAGCATTTCACTGTTAGTCTACACCTGTTGTTTACCAAGCATTTCACTGTTAGTCTACACCTGTTGTTTACCAAGCATTTCACTGTTAGTCTACACCTGTTGTTTACCAAGCATTTCACTGTTAGTCCACACCTGTTGTTTACCAAGCATTTCACTGTCAGTCTACACCTGTTGTTTACCAAGCATTTCACTGTTAGTCCACACCTGTTGTTTACCAAGCATTTCACTGTTAGTCCACACCTGTTGTTTACCAAGCAATTCACTGTTAGTCCACACCTGTTGTTTACCAAGCAATTCACTGTTAGTCTACACCTGTTGTTTACAAAGCATTACACCTGTTGTTTACCAAGAATCTGACAAATACAATTTGATTTGCTAAGGCTTTATTAAAAGGTGAATGACCTGGATACCTATGCTGAGGTTAGCAAGTCATAAGTCACCATCAGACCAGAGCACGACTGATGAGTATAGTCTGTCAAAGACTGAAACTAGTCAACAAGGCAGAGATAAAATGACTCAGAGTTGATACAACAATACTTAAAAACAACTTAAATAACAAAATATACACAGGAGACGGTTGTGCTACAAATCTCATTAAGACCATGGAATGGTTTCATTGAATCCCTCTTTAACTAGTCAACACCAGGGTTGTGGTTAGAGGACAGCTGTTTGTTAAGGCAAATAATATCAGCATCTTCTTTCAAACGAGCAGAAAACCACAAACCATTTCAGTTTCCTTTTCAAGTCGAGATATGCAAAACAAAAAAGGCACAGCAGGTGTGTTTGTGTGTCGTCGTGGTTACTGGGAGACGGTAGAGTTGGAGTTTTTGGCGCGGGCCGCCATTTTCTGCCGCAGCTCTCTGATGTTCTGCATCAACTCCCTCTCTCTGCAGTCCAGCTCCCCTCGACCCCGGTCCAGAGAGACTGAGAAAACAAGACACCACAGGACTCTTCAGGGACTTACTGTATGGATGTACACTCAGCAACATTAGTGGGAACACTGAATAATGTCTTGGTAGATGAGAATTCTGTTGATATTTTCTACTGGACTACAGACCTGTAGATTTGTTTCTATTCGTATTGACTGTACATGTGTTTATTCCAGGTGTAACTCTGTTTCTATTGGTATTGACTGTACATGTGTTTATTCCAGGTGGAACTCTGTGTTTCTATTGGTATTGACTGTACATGTGTTTATTCCAGGTGTAACTCTGTTTCTATTGGTATTGACTGTACATGTGTTTATTCCAGGTGTAACTCTGTTTCTATTGGTATTGACTGTACATGTGTTTATTCCAGGTGTAACTCTGTGTTTCTATTGGTATTGACTGTACATGTGTTTATTCCAGGTGGAACTCTGTGTTTCTATTGGTATTGACTGTACATGTGTTTATTCCAGGTGTAACTCTGTGTTTCTATTGGTATTGACTGTACATGTGTTTATTCCAGGTGTAACTCTGTGTTTCTATTGGTATTGACTGTACATGTGTTTATTCCAGGTGGAACTCTGTGTTTCTATTGGTATTGACTGTACATGTGTTTATTCCAGGTGTAACTCTGTGTTTCTATTGGTATTGACTGTACATGTGTTTATTCCAGGTGGAACTCTGTGTTTCTATTGGTATTGACTGTACATGTGTTTATTCCTGTACATGTGTTTATTCCAGGTGTAACTCTGTTTCTATTGTTTGACTGTTGTGTTTATTCCAGGTTTGACTGTACATGTGTTTATTCCAGGTGTAACTCTGTGTTTCTATTGGTATTGACTGTACATGTGTTTATTCCAGGTGTAACTCTGTGTTTCTATTGGTATTGACTGTACATGTGTTTATTCCAGGTGTAACTCTGTGTTTCTATTGGTATTGACTGTACATGTGTTTATTCCAGGTGTAACTCTGTGTTTCTATTGGTATTGACTGTACATGTGTTTATTCCAGGTGTAACTCTGTGTTTCTATTGGTATTGACTGTACATGTGTTTATTCCAGGTGGAACTCTGTGTTTCTATTGGTATTGACTGTACATGTGTTTATTCCAGGTGTAACTCTGTTTCTATTGGTATTGACTGTACATGTGTTTATTCCAGGTGTAACTGTGTTTCTATTGGTATTGACTGTACATGTGTTTATTCCAGGTGGAACTCTGTTTCTATTGGTATTGACTGTACATGTGTTTATTCCAGGTGGAACTCTGTGTTTCTATTGGTATTGACTGTACATGTGTTTATTCCAGGTTTGACTGTACATGTGTTTATTCCAGGTGTAACTCTGTGTTTCTATTGGTATTGACTGTACATGTGTTTATTCCAGGTGTAACTCTGTTTCTATTGGTATTGACTGTACATGTGTTTATTCCAGGTGGAACTCTGTTTCTATTGGTATTGACTGTACATGTGTTTATTCCAGGTGTAACTCTGTTTCTATTGGTATTGACTGTACATGTGTTTATTCCAGGTGGAACTCTGTTTTGTGTCGCACTGCTTTGCTTTATCTTGGCCAGGTCGCAGTTGTAATTAAGAACCTGTTCTCAACTGGTCTACCTGGTTAAATAAAGGTGACATAAATAGTGGTACAGACAGTCAGAAACACTCACAGCAAGTGGAGTCGTCTGAGGTGGACTGGTTGTTTAGACAGATGTTGTTGGGACTGTGACGTTGTTGAGACTGATGAGGACCAGCAACAGGATTGTGAAGCAGGCCACTAGTGGAGCACGGAGACCTGGCTCTCATCTCCCACTGTTGACCTGCCAAAACATACTGTATTAGTCACCAACACCCCATACACTGCCAGCCGTTGGAGGAACACTAACCTTCAACATCAACTGTTAGCTTAGAGGAACACTGAAACCTTCAACTATTAGCTTAGAGGAACACTGAAACCTTCAACATCAACTATTAGCTTAGAGCAGGGGTGTCAAAGTCAAATGGACGGAGGGCCAAATAAAAAATTTAGCTACAAGCCGAGGGCCGGACTGTTCGAATGTTCATTGAAAATTTTTTAAATGACGCATATAGTCTAGTGAACCTAATTGAACCTACTGAAAACCTAACAAATATATTCCAATATGATCAGATAAATAAAGCAATATTTTCTTATGGCTCTGTCAGTAATCTTTAATTTTCAACAGACACAAAAGACAAATTTCCTTTATATAAAAATCCCCATAACATGAACATTAAATGAAAGAAACCGGTATTCAAGGCACCATCAGTAGCCTATATTTTCTATTTTAGCAAAAGTGGGCTAAATTTACTTCAAAGAAAAAAACAATAATAGCAATTTTCTATCATCCACTCAACTGAAATATTTTTAAAATATAATTGGATTGAAATACAATAAAATAAAGTGCAAAAATCTATTAATCAAAAACAACACTTTGTTTAAGGAGAAGTAACATGCAGTGAAAACAAATATTAAACTTTAACTTTTAAACTTGAACTGAGTAAAAACTCTAAATATGTGATTGCACAGTAATGTTCACTTGTTTGAGGTTGAGGGTGATACTTGGTGGTGTCCCATCTTTTCCACAAGTTCATCAATGTTCGGGGTAAGGCTCTGAGCTGAGGAAATCCTCAGAATTGAGTGGAGGTGTTCAGCAGTAAGTCGACTTCTGTGTGATGTTTTGTTCAAGTTCATCAAAGAAAACAGTTGTTCACACAGGTATGTGCTGCCAAACATAGACAACGTTTGAGCAGCCTGGATGCGCAGCTGGGGCATTGTGTCGGGAGGAAACGGGCGAACTCCGCAGCACCCACTGCCGCATATTTTGCCCTCAGTGCATCATTGCATTGGAGGTCAATCAACTCCATTTGGAGGTTTGGTGGTGAGCTTTCCACGTCAACAGCAAATGGGTTACCGAGCAGTTCCAACCTGCTTTTTTGTGCTTCAAAGTCAGCAAATCGGCGTCGAAAGTCAGCGGCAAGCATACCTATTTTATCAGCCAACTGTGCGCTCGGGAACGCACTGGTAGAGAGCTTCTCTTTCATGGTCTGGCAGCTGGGAAAGTGGCTCAAATTTTCTTTCCGCATCTGCGTCTCCCACAGAGTCAGTTTGGTTTTAAATGCCTTCACTGTACTGTACATATCAGAGATGACACGATCCCGACCCTGCAGCTGCAAGTTCATTGCATTCAGATGACTCGTAATGTCACACAGAAAAGCCATTTCACACAGAAACATTTCGTCTCGGAGTTGTGTTGTGTCTTTCCCTTTGCTGTCCAAGAACAGACAAATCTCCTCACGAAGCTCGAAACATCTTTGAAGCACCTTTCCCTGGCTTAGCCATCGCACCTCTGTGTGATAAGGCAAATCACCATGCTCCGTTTCTAACTCCGTCAGAAATGCCTTGAACTGGCGGTGATTCAAACCTTTGGCTCTGATAAAGTTAACTGTGCGCGTGATGATGCTCATTACATGCTCCATTTTCAAGGCTTTACCGCACAACGCTTCCTGGTGTATGATACAATGATAAGCTGTCAGCTCACCTGTCGCGTTTTCCTCTTGCATCTTTTCCCGTATCTTCGCCACCAGTCCGCTCCTGTGTCCACACATCGCAGGTGCTCCGTCGGTTGTCAAACCCACGAGTTTTTCCCAAGGCAGCTCCATCTCATTTACACATCTTGACACCTCCTCATACAAATCATGCCCCGTAGTTGTGCCATGCATAGGACGTAAAGCCAAAAACTCCTCTGTCACGCTTAGGCTGGAGTCCACTCCGCGGATGAAAATTGACAACTGGGCAATGTCAGAAATGTCGGTGCTCTCATCCACAGCCAAGGAATATGCAATGAAATCTTTTCCCTTTTTCACAAGCTGCTCTTTTAGATTGATGGACAACTGGTCTACTCTCTCGGCAATGGTGTTTCTGCTCAGACTCACATTTAAAAAGAGTTGCCTTTTTCTGGGCAAACTTCGTCACAAACTTTAATCATGCAGTTTTTGATGAAATCCCCCTCCGTAAATGGCCGGGCTGATTTAGCGATCTCTTCTGCCAAAATAAAACTGGCCTTGACAGCAGCCTGGCCTTGTGATTTGGCTTTTTTGAACAGAGCCTGTCGAGATTTGAGGCCTCGTTTTAATTCCTCTGCCTTTTGTAGCCTTTGTTCCATGTCCATATTCTTGTTTTTGTCCGCGTGTTTCGTTTCATAATGTCGTCTCAGATTATACTCTTTCAGTACCGCCACACTTTCTCCACACAGAAGACACACAGGTTTTCCAGCTACCTCCGTGAACAAATACTCCGACTCCCACCTTGTTTGAAACCCCGGTTCTCAGTGTCCACCTTCCGTTTTGCCATTTTTGATGGGTATCTGAAAGTTAATTTTACTGTGATGCTGACAACTGCTGTGCCAATAAATATTTTAATGAAGCAGCCTACTGCTCGGTGCGTCACCGTTGCATTGTGGGAAATGTAGTATTGGTGCGTGTAAAAGATCTGCGGGCTGCCGGCTTGCTGCGGTCTGCGGGCCGGTTCTAATAATAAATCAAGATCATCCCAGGGGCCGTAAAAAACCTTCTCGCGGGCCGGATGTGGCCCGCGGGCCTTGACTCTGACATATGTGGCTTAGAGGAACACTGAAACCTTCAACATCAACATCAACTATTAGCTTAGAGGAACACTGTAACCTTCAACATCAACTATTAGCTTAGAGGAACACAAACCTTCAACATCTACTATTAGCTTAGAGGAACACTGTAACCTTCAACATCTACTATTAGCTTAGAGGAACACTGTAACCTTCAACATCTACTATTAGCTTAGAGGAACACTGTAACCTTCAACATCAACTATTAGCTTAGAGGAACACTGAAACCTTCAACATCAACTATTAGCTTAGAGGAACACTGAAACCTTCAACATCTACTATTAGCTTAGAGGAACACTGTAACCTTCAACATCAACTATTAGCTTAGAGGAACACTGAAACCTTCAACATCAACTATTAGCTTAGAGGAACACTGAAACCTTCAACATCTACTATTAGCTTAGAGGAACACTGTAACCTTCAACATCAACTATTAGCTTAGAGGAACACTGAAACCTTCAACATCTACTATTAGCTTAGAGGAACACTGAAACCTTCAACATCTACTATTAGCTTAGAGGAACACTGTAACCTTCAACATCAACTATTAGCTTAGAGGAACACAAACCTTCAACATCAACTATTAGCTTAGAGGAACACTGAAACCTTCAACATCAACTATTAGCTTAGAGGAACACTGTAACCTTCAACATCAACTATTAGCTTAGAGGAACACTGTAACCTTCAACATCAACTATTAGCTTAGAGGAACACTGAAACCTTCAACATCAACTATTAGCTTAGAGGAACACTGAAACCTTAGGTGACAGGACTGTAAATGTAGTAGTGTGGGTGGTGGGGTAGAATGCTCAGCATACTGCAGATAAATATATAATGTATAGAGGACCTGACTGCCTATTCTCTCCACAACATATTTCTATGGTGCTGGGCTCACTGAGTGAGTGGTCCTGGCTCCTGCGGAGGTTGTCTCTGTGCTGCTCGTTCTCCTCTTCCTCCTGGCTGAGGAAGACTCTCCTGTTGGCCTCGGCTGTGGCTGCAGCCTGCCTCTGCTCCTCTAGCTGGGCCTTCTGAGACACCACCTCCTCCCACTGAAACGCACAATGGCTGAACACACTGCACACCCCCTCCTCCTGCTGAACACACTGCACACCTCCCGCTGAACACACCCCCTCCTACCACTGAACACACACCCTCCTCCCACCATAAATCAATTCTCCAGTTGATCAACAGGTACAGTAACTAACAGGACCCTCCATGACCTACTGTATATACTCTCTACATCACCTACCCTCTGTCCCTCATGACCTACTGTATATACCCTCTACATCATCTCTCCTACCCTCTGTCCCTCATGACCTACTGTATATACCCTCTACATCATCTCTCCTACCCTCTGTCCCTCTATGTCCTCATGACCTACTGTATATACCCTCTACATCATCATCTCTCCTACCCTCTGTCCCTCATGACCTACTGTATATACCCTCTACATCATCTCTCCTCCTACCCTCTGTTCCTCTACGTCCTCATGATCTACTGTATATACCCTCTACATCATCTCTCCTACCCTCTGTCCCTCATGACCTACTGTATATACCCTCTACATCATCTCTCCTCCTACCCTCTGTCCCTCTATGTGACCTACTGTATATACTCTCTACATCATCTCTCCTACCCTCTGTCCCTCTATGTCCTCATGACCTACTGTATATACCCTCTACATCATCTCTCCTACCCTCTGTCCCTCTACGTCCTCGTGACCTACTGTATATACCCTCTACATCACCTACCCTCTGTCCCTCATGACCTACTGTATATACCCTCTACATCATCTCTCCTACCCTCTGTCCCTCTATGTCCTCATGACCTACTGTATATACCCTCTACATCATCTCTCCTACCCTCTGTCCCTCTACGTCCTCCATGATGTTAACTAGCTGCTGCTCCTTGGTGAGGGTCTCTCTGTGTAGTCCAGCCAGATGGTGGTAGTGTCTGTCCCGGGCTGCATCCTCCTGGTCTAGACGCCTCATCACCTCAGCCTGCCACTCGGTGTCCACTCCCAGCTGGCCTGCTTCAGCTAAACACTCCTCTAGAACCTGAGATGGGGAGGAGGTCAGTCTCTCTCTCTCCAGTCATTGTTTAATAACCCCCTATATTTCAGTCTAGAACCTGAGATGGGGAGGAGGTCAGTCTCTCTCTCCAGTCATTGTTCAGTAACCCCCTATATTTCAGTCTAGCACCTGAGACGGGGAGGAGGTCAGTCTCTCTCTCCAGTCATTGTTTAATAACCCCCTATATTTCAGTCTAGAACCTGAGATGGGGAGGAGGTCAGTCTCTCTCTCCAGTCATTGTTTAATAACCCCCTATATTTCAGTCTAGAACCTGAGACAGGGAGGAGGTCAGTCTCTCTCTCCAGTCATTGTTCAATAACCCCCTATATTTCAGTCTAGAACCTGAGACAGGGAGGAGGTCAGTCTCTCTCTCCAGTCATTGTTTAATAACCCCCTATATTTCAGTCTAGAACCTGAGACAGGGAGGAGGTCAGTCTCTCTCTCTCAGTCATTGTTTAATAACCCCCTATATTTCAGTCTAGAACCTGAGACAGGGAGGAGGTCAGTCTCTCTCTCCAGTCATTGTTCAATAACCCCCTATATTTCAGTCTAGAACCTGAGACAGGGAGGAGGTCAGTCTCTCTCTCCAGTCATTGTTTAATAACCCCCTATATTTCAGTCTAGAACCTGAGACAGGGAGGAGGTCAGTCTCTCTCTCTCCAGTCATTGTTTAATAACCCCCTATATTTCAGTCTAGAACCTTAGACAGGGAGGAGGTCAGTCTCTCTCTCTCCAGTCATTGTTTAATAACCCCCTATATTTCAGTCTAGAACCTGAGATGGGGTGGAGGTCAGTCTCTCTCTCCAGTCATTGTTTAATAACCCCTATATTTCAGTCTAGAACCTGAGATGGGGTGGAGGTCAGTCTCTCTCTCTCCAGTCATTGTTCAGTAACCCCCTATATTTCAGTCTAGAACCTGAGACGGGGAGGAGGTCAGTCTCTCTCTCTCCAGTCATTGTTCAGTAACCCCCTATATTTCAGTCTAGAACCTGAGACGGGGAGGAGGTCAGTCTCTCTCTCTCCAGTCATTGTTTAATAACCCCCTATATTTCAGTCTAGAACCTGAGGCAGTGAGGAGGTCAGTCTCTCTCTCCAGTCATTGTTCAGTAACCCCTATATTTCAGTCTAGAACCTGAGACAGGGAGGAGGTCAGTCTCTCTCCAGTCATTGTTCAGTAACCCCTATATTTCAGTCTAGCACCTGAGACGGAGAGGAGGTCAGTCTCTCTCTCCAGTCATTGTTTAATAACCCCCTATATTTCAGTCTAGAACCTGAGATGGGGTGGAGGTCAGTCTCTCTCTCCAGTCATTGTTTAATAACCCCTATATTTCAGTCTAGAACCTGAGACAGGGAGGAGGTCAGTCTCTCTCTCCAGTCATTGTTTAATAACCCCTATATTTCAGTCTAGAACCTGAGATGGGGAGGAGGTCAGTCTCTCTCTCCAGTCATTGTTTAATAACCCCTATATTTCAGTCTAGAACCTGAGATGGGGTGGAGGTCAGTCTCTCTCTCCAGTCATTGTTTAATAACCCCCTATATTTCAGTCTAGAACCTGAGATGGGGTGGAGGTCAGTCTCTCTCTCCAGTCATTGTTTAATAACCCCCTATATTTCAGTCTAGAACCTGAGACGGGGAGGAGGTCAGTCTCTCTCCAGTCATTGTTTAATAACCCCCTATATTTCAGTCTAGAACCTGAGATGGGGTGGAGGTCAGTCTCTCTCTCCAGTCATTGTTTAATAACCCCCTATATTTCAGTCTAGAACCTGAGACAGGGAGGAGGTCAGTCTCTCTCTCAGTCATTGTTTAATAACCCCTATATTTCAGTCTAGAACCTGAGATGGGGTGGAGGTCAGTCTCTCTCTCAGTCATTGTTTAATAACCCCTATATTTCAGTCTAGAACCTGAGACAGGGAGGAGGTCAGTCTCTCTCTCTCCAGTCATTGTTTAATAACCCCCTATATTTCAGTCTAGAACCTGAGACAGGGAGGAGGTCAGTCTCTCTCTCCAGTCATTGTTTAATAACCCCCTATATTTCAGTCTAGAACCTGAGACAGGGAGGAGGTCAGTCTCTCTCTCCAGTCATTGTTTAATAACCCCCTATATTTCAGTCTAGAACCTGAGATGGGGTGGAGGTCAGTCTCTCTCTCCAGTCATTGTTTAATAACCCCCTATATTTCAGTCTAGAACCTGAGACAGGGAGGAGGTCAGTCTCTCTCCAGTCATTGTTTAATAACCCCCTATATTTCAGTCTAGAACCTGAGACAGGGAGGAGGTCAGTCTCTCTCTCCAGTCATTGTTTAATAACCCCCTATATTTCAGTCTAGAACCTGAGATGGGGTGGAGGTCAGTCTCTCTCTCCAGTCATTGTTTAATAACCCCCTATATTTCAGTCTAGAACCTGAGATGGGGAGGAGGTCAGTCTCTCTCTCCAGTCATTGTTCAGTAACCCCCTATATTTCAGTCTAGAACCTGAGACGGGGAGGAGGTCAGTCTCTCTCTCCAGTCATTGTTCAGTAACCCCCTATATTTCAGTCTAGAACCTGAGACAGGGAGGAGGTCAGTCTCTCTCTCCAGTCATTGTTTAATAACCCCCTATATTTCAGTCTAGAACCTGAGACAGGGAGGAGGTCAGTCTCTCTCCAGTCATTGTTTAATAACCCCCTATATTTCAGTCTAGAACCTGAGACGGGGAGGAGGTCAGTCTCTCTCCAGTCATTGTTTAATAACCCCCTATATTTCAGTCTAGAACCTGAGATGGGGTGGAGGTCAGTCTCTCTCTCCAGTCATTGTTTAATAACCCCCTATATTTCAGTCTAGAACCTGAGACAGGGAGGAGGTCAGTCTCTCTCCAGTCATTGTTTAATAACCCCCTATATTTCAGTCTAGAACCTGAGACGGGGAGGAGGTCAGTCTCTCTCCAGTCATTGTTTAATAACCCCCTATATTTCAGTCTAGAACCTGAGACGGGGAGGAGGTCAGTCTCTCTCTCCAGTCATTGTTTAATAACCCCCTATATTTCAGTCTAGAACCTGAGACAGGGAGGAGGTCAGTCTCTCTCCAGTCATTGTTTAATAACCCCCTATATTTCAGTCTAGAACCTGAGACAGGGAGGAGGTCAGTCTCTCTCCAGTCATTGTTTAATAACCCCCTATATTTCAGTCTAGAACCTGAGACGGGGAGGTCAGTCTCTCTCTCCAGTCATTGTTTAATAACCCCCTATATTTCAGTCTAGAACCTGAGACAGGGAAGAGGTCAGTCTCTCTCCAGTCATTGTTTAATGACCCCCTATATTTCAGTCTCTGGAAGTATACAGCAGTTGAATGCTCACCTTCTTGGTTCCCAGGCTGACGTCAGTGTCGTTGTTAAGGAGGTGTTGGAAGGTGGTCTCCTCGACCTCTGACCTGTGTCTCCTGGTATCCACCTCTGCTCTGACCTCCTGAGTCACACGCACCTGCTCCTTGGCCAGTTGCTACATCACAAGGATTACACGGTGACATCACGGTCTGGTGGTGTTTGTCTCAGGGGCAGGTCTCTGCACATTGTTGTTGTGATGAGGACAGTCACTGACCTGTTCAAACAGCCGTCTCTGTGCTTCCAGCTCCATCTGTCTGACTTGTATATCCTGTACTGCTGCTGCCGTCTCCTGGTCTCTGGTGTTCATCTGAGCCCAACAAACACACCATACAGTAGAGGACATATAGACACCCCATTAGACAGTAGAGGAAATATAGACACCCCATTATATACAGTAGAGGACATATAGACACCCCATTAGACAGTAGAGGACATATAGACACCCCATTATATACAGGAGAGGACATATAGACACCCCATTATCTACAGTAGATTACATATAGACACCCCATTATCTACAGTAGATTACATATAGACACCCCATTATCTACAGTAGATTACATATAGACACCCCATTATCTACAGTAGATTACATATAGACACCCCATTATCTACAGTAGATTACATATAGACACCCCATTATCTACAGTAGATTACATATAGACACCCCATTATCTACAGTAGATTACATATAGACACCCCATTATCTACAGTAGATTACATATAGACACCCCATTATCTACAGTAGAGGACATATAGACACCCCATTATCTACAGTAGAGGACATATAGACACCCCATTATATACAGTAGAGGACATATAGACACCCCATTATCTACAGTAGATTACATATAGACACCCCATTAGACAGTAGAGTACATATAGACACCCCATTAGACAGTAGAGGACATATAGACACCCCATTATATACAGTAGATTACATATAGACACCCCATTAGACAGTAGAGTACATAGACACCCCATTATATACAGTAGAGGACATATAGACACCCCATTATATACAGTAGAGGACATATAGACACCCCATTACAGACAGTAGAGGACATAGACACCCCATTATATACAGTAGAGTACATATAGACACCCCATTATATACAGGAGAGGACATATAGACACCCCATTATATACAGGAGAGGACATATAGACACCCCATTATATACAGGAGAGGACATATAGACACCCCATTATATACAGTAGAGTACATATAGACACCCCATTATATACAGTAGAGGACATAGACACCCCATTATAGACAGAGGACATATAGACACCCCATTATCTACAGTAGAGGACATATAGACACCCCATTATCTACAGTAGAGGACATAGACACCCCATTATAGACAGTAGAGGACATATAGACACCCCATTATATACATTAGAGGATATATAGACACCCCATTATAGACAGTAGAGGACATATAGACACCCCATTATATACAGTAGAGGACATATAGACACCCCATTATATACAGTAGAGGACATATAGACACCCCATTACAGACAGTAGAGGACATAGACACCCCATTATATACAGTAGAGTACATATAGACACCCCATTATATTCAGGAGAGGACATATAGACACCCCATTATATACAGGAGAGGACATATAGACACCCCATTATATACAGGAGAGGACATATAGACACCCCATTATATACAGTAGAGGACATATAGACACCCCATTATATACAGTAGAGTACATATAGACACCCCATTATATACAGTAGAGGACATAGACACCCCATTATAGACAGAGGACATATAGACACCCCATTATATACATTAGAGGACATATAGACACCCCATTATATACAGTAGAGGACATATAGACACCCCATTATATACAGTAGAGGACATATAGACACCCTATTATATACAGGATAGGACATATAGACAGCCCATTATATACAGGAGAGGACATATAGACACCCCATTATATACAGTAGAGGACATAGACACCCCATTATAGACAGAGGACATATAGACACCCCATTATATACATTAGAGGATATATAGACACCCCATTAGACAGTAGAGGACATATAGACACCCCATTATCTACAGTAGAGGACATAGACACCCCATTATAGACAGTAGAGGACATATAGACACCCCATTATATACATTAGAGGATATATAGACACCCCATTATAGACAGTAGAGGACATATAGACACCCCATTAGACAGTAGAGGACATAGACACCCCATTATATACAGTAGAGGGCATATAGACACCTCATTATATACAGAATAGGACATATAGACACCCCATTATATACAGTAGAGGACATATAGACACCCCATTATATACAGGAGAGGACATATAGACACCCCATTATATACAGGAGAGGACATATAGACACCTCATTATATACAGAATAGGACATATAGACACCCCATTATATACAGTAGAGGACATATAGACACCCCATTATATACAGTAGAGTACATATAGACACCCCATTATATACAGTAGAGGACATAGACACCCCATTATAGACAGAGGACATATAGACACCCCATTAGACAGTAGAGGACATATAGACACCCCATTATATACAGTAGAGGACATATAGACACCCCATTATCTACAGTAGAGTACATATAGACACCCCATTATCTACAGTAGAGGACATAGACACCCCATTATAGACAGTAGAGGACATATAGACACCCCATTATATACAGTAGAGGACATATAGACACCCCATTATATACAGTAGAGGACATATAGACACCCCATTAGACAGTAGAGGATATATAGACACCCCATTATATACAGTAGAGTACATATAGACACCCCATTATATACAGGAGAGGACATATAGACACCCCATTATATACAGTAGAGGACATAGACACCCCATTATAGACAGAGGACATATAGACACCCCATTATATACATTAGAGGATATATAGACACCCCATTAGACAGTAGAGGACATATAGACACCCCATTATATACAGTAGAGGACATATAGACACCCCATTATCTACAGTAGAGGACATAGACACCCCATTATAGACAGAGGACATATAGACACCCCATTATATACATTAGAGGATATATAGACACCCCATTAGACAGTAGAGGACATATAGACACCCCATTATATACAGTAGAGGACATATAGACACCCCATTATCTACAGTAGATTACATATAGACACCCCATTATCTACAGTAGAGGACATAGACACCCCATTATAGACAGTAGAGGACATATAGACACCCCATTATATACATTAGAGGATATATAGACACCCCATTATAGACAGTAGAGGACATATAGACACCCCATTATATACAGTAGAGGACATATAGACACCCTATTATATACAGGATAGGACATATAGACACCCCATTATATACAGGAGAGGACATATAGACACCCCATTATATACAGTAGAGTACATATAGACACCCCATTAGACAGTAGAGGACATAGACACCCCATTATATACAGTAGAGGGCATATAGACACCCCATTATATACAGTAGAGGACATATAGACACCCCATTACAGACAGTAGAGGACATAGACACCCCATTATATACAGTAGAGTACATATAGACACCCCATTATATACAGGAGAGGACATATAGACACCCCATTATATACAGGAGAGGACATATAGACACCTCATTATATACAGAAGAGGACATATAGACACCCCATTATATACAGTAGAGGACATATAGACACCCCATTATATACAGTAGAGTACATATAGACACCCCATTATATACAGTAGAGGACATAGACACCCCATTATAGACAGAGGACATATAGACACCCCATTAGACAGTAGAGGACATATAGACACCCCATTATATACAGTAGAGGACATATAGACACCCCATTATCTACAGTAGAGGACATATAGACACCCCATTATATACAGTAGAGGACATAGACACCCCATTATAGACAGTAGAGGACATATAGACACCCCATTATATACATTAGGGGATATATAGACACCCCATTATATACAGTAGAGTACATATAGACACCCCATTATATACAGTAGAGGACATATAGACACCCTATTATATACAGTAGAGTACATATAGACACCCCATTATAGACAGTAGAGGACATATAGACACCCCATTATATACATTAGGGGATATATAGACACCCCATTATAAACAGTAGAGTACATATAGACACCCCATTAGACAGTAGAGTACATATAGACACCCCATTAGACAGTAGAGGATATATAGACACCCCATTACAGACAGTAGAGGACATATAGACACCCCATTACAGACAGGAGAGGACATATAGACACCCCATTATATACAGGAGAGGACATATAGACACCCCATTATATACAGGAGAGGACATATAGACACCCCATTATATACAGGAGAGGACATATAGACACCCCATTATATACAGTAGAGTACATATAGACACCCCATTAGACAGTAGAGGATATATAGACACCCCATTACAGACAGGAGAGGACATATAGACACCCCATTACAGACAGGAGAGGACATATAGACACCCCATTATATACCGGAGAGGACATATAGACACCCCATTACAGACAGGAGAGGACATATAGACACCCCATTATATACAGGAGAGGACATATAGACACCCCATTATATACAGGAGAGGACATATAGACACCCCATTATATACAGTAGAGGACATATAGACACCCCATTATACAGTAGAGGACATATAGACACCCCATTATATACAGGAGAGGACATATAGACACCCCATTATATACAGTAGAGTACATATAGACACCCCATTATCTACAGGAGAGGACATATAGACACCCCATTATATACAGGAGAGGACATATAGACACCCCATTATATACAGTAGAGGACATATAGACACCCCATTATCTACAGTAGATTACATATAGACACCCCATTAGACAGTAGAGTACATATAGACACCCCATTAGACAGTAGAGGACATATAGACACCCCATTATATACAGTAGATTACATATAGACACCCCATTAGACAGTAGAGTACATATAGACACCCCATTAGACAGTAGAGGATATATAGACACCCCATTACAGACAGGAGAGGACATATAGACACCCCATTACAGACAGGAGAGGACATATAGACACCCCATTATATACCGGAGAGGACATATAGACACCCCATTACAGACAGGAGAGGACATATAGACACCCCATTATATACCGGAGAGGACATATAGACACCCCATTATATACAGTAGAGGACATATAGACACCCCATTATATACATTAGAGGATATATAGACACCCCATTACAGACAGTAGAGGACATATAGACACCCCATTATATAGAGGAGAGGACATATAGACACCCCATTATATAGAGGAGAGGACATATAGACACCCCATTATCTACAGGAGAGGACATATAGACACCCCATTATATACAGGAGAGGACATATAGACACCCCATTATATACAGGAGAGGACATATATACACCCCATTATATACAGTAGAGGACATATAGACACCCCATTATCTACAGGAGAGGACATATAGACACCCCATTATATACAGGAGAGGACATATAGACACCCCATTATATACAGTAGAGGACATATAGACACCCTATTATATACAGTAGAGTACATATAGACACCCCATTATATACAGTAGAGGACATAGACACCCCATTATAGACAGTAGAGGACATATAGACACCCCATTATATACATTAGAGGATATATAGACAACCCATTATCTACAGTAGAGGACATATAGACACCCCATTATCTACAGTAGAGGACATAGACACCCCATTATAGACAGTAGAGGACATATAGACACCCCATTATATACAGGAGAGGACATATAGACACCCCATTATCTACAGTAGATTACATATAGACACCCCATTATCTACAGTAGATGACAGACACCCCATTATCTACAGGAGAGGACATATAGACACCCCATTATATACCGGAGAGGACATATAGACACCCCATTACAGACAGGAGAGGACATATAGACACCCCATTATATACCGGAGAGGACATAGACACCCCATTATAGACAGTAGAGGACATAGACACCCCATTATATACAGTAGAGGACATATAGACACCCCATTATATACAGTAGAGGATATATAGACACCCCATCACATTACACACAAAATAAAAGGATGGTTGAAAGAATGAATCTCTTCTTTCAATATTAAATACAGGGAGGTGACTGAAGTGAAAACAGACCTTCCTCTGTATCTGCTCGTCCAGTCTGTGTAGTTCAGTCAGTCTCTGGTCCTGCTGCTGTTGCAGGAAGCGTCTCCTAGCAGCATCCATCAGCTGGAGCTCCTTCACCTTCAACTCACGCTTCATGGCTGTTAACCTGGAGACACATTACAGACTGTCAGAGAGACTAACATGGAGACACATTACAGACTGTCAGAGAGACTAACCTGGGGACACATTACAGACTGTCAGAGAGACTAACCTGGGGACACATTACAGACTGTCAGACTAACCTGGGGACACATTACAGACTGTCAGACTAACCTGGGGACACATTACAGACTGTCAGAGAGACTAACCTGGGGACACATTACAGACTGTCAGACTAACCTGGGGACACATTACAGACTGTCAGAGAGACTAACCTGGGGACACATTAGACTGTCAGAGAGACTAACCTGGAGACAGACTGTCAGAGAGACTAACCTGGGGACACATTACAGACTGTCAGAGAGACTAACCTGGGGACACATTACAGACTGTCAGAGAGACTAACCTGGGGATACATTAGACTGCCAGACTAACCTGGGGACACATTACAGACTGTCAGACTAACCTGGGGACACATTACAGACTGTCAGAGAGACTAACCTGGGGACACATTACAGACTGTCAGACTAACCTGGGGATACATTACAGACTGTCAGACTAACCTGGGGACACATTACAGACTGTCAGACTAACCTGGGGACACATTACAGACTGTCAGAGAGACTAACCTGGGGACACATTACAGACTGTCAGACTAACCTGGGGACACATTACAGACTGTCAGACTAACCTGGGGACACATTACAGACTGTCAGATAAATAAACCTTGGAACACATTACAGACTGTCAGAGAGACTAACCTGGGACAGACTGTCAGAGAGACTAACCTGGAGACAGACTGTCAGAGAGACTAACCTGGGGACACATTACAGACTGTCAGAGAGACTAACCTGGGGACACATTAGACAGTCAGACTAACCTGGGGATACATTACAGACTGTCAGACTAACCTGGGGATACATTAGACAGTCAGACTAACCTGGGGACACATTACAGACTGTCAGACTAACCTGGGACACATTACAGACTGTCAGACTAACCTGGGGACACATTACAGACTGTCAGAGAGACTAACCTGGAGACACAGACTATCAGAGAGACTAACCTGGGGACACATTACAGACTGTCAGAGAGACTAACCTGGGGACACATTACAGACTGTCAGACTAACCTGGGGACACATTACAGACTGTCAGAGAGACTAACCTGGGGACACAGACTGTCAGAGAGACTAACCTGGAGACACAGACTGTCAGAGAGACTAACCTGGAGACACATTCAGAGAGACTAACCTGGGGACACATTAGACTGTCAGAGAGACTAACCTGGGGACACATTACAGACTGTCAGAGAGACTAACCTGGGGACACATTACAGACTGTCAGAGAGACTAACCTGGGGACACATTACAGACTGTCAGACTAACCTGGGGACACATTACAGACTGTCAGACTAACCTGGGGACACATTACAGACTGTCAGACTAACCTGGGGACACATTACAGACTGTCAGAGAGACTAACCTGGAGACACAGACTGTCAGAGAGACTAACCTGTAGACACAGACTGTCAGAGAGACTAACCTGGGGACACATTAGACTGTCAGACTAACCTGGGGACACATTACAGACTGTCAGACTAACCTGGGGACACATTAGACTGTCAGACTAACCTGGGGATACATTACAGACTGTCAGAGAGACTAACCTGGGGACACATTACAGACTGTCAGAGAGACTAACCTGGGGACACATTACAGACTGTCAGAGAGACTAACCTGGGGACACATTACAGACTGTCAGAGAGACTAACCTGGGGACACATTACAGACTGTCAGAGAGACTAACCTGGAGACACAGACTGTCAGAGAGACTAACCTGGGGACACATTACAGACTGTCAGAGAGACTAACCTGGGGACACATTAGACTGTCAGACTAACCTGGGGACACATTACAGACTGTCAGAGAGACTAACCTGGGGACACATTACAGACTGTCAGAGAGACTAACCTGGGGACACATTACAGACTGTCAGAGAGACTAACCTGGGGACACATTACAGACTGTCAGATAAATAAACCTGGGGACACATTACAGACTGCCAGAGAGACTAACCTGGGGATACAGACTGTCAGAGAGACTAACCTGGGGACACATTACAGACTGTCAGATAAATAAACCTGGGGACACATTACAGACTGTTAGATAAATAAACCTGGGGACACATTACAGACTGTCAGATAAATAAACCTGGGGACACATTACAGACTGTCAGATAAATAAACCTGGGGACACATTACAGACTGTTAGATAAATAAACCTGGGGACACATTACAGACTGTTAGATAAATAAACCTGGGGACACATTACAGACTGTCAGAGAGACTAACCTGGGGACACATTACAGACTGTCAGATAAATAACCTGGGGACACATTACAGACTGTCAGATAAATAAACCTGGGGACACAGACTGTCAGAGAGACTAACCTGGGACACATTACAGACTGCCAGAGAGACTAACCTGGGGACACATTACAGACTGTTAGATAAATAAACCTGGGGACACATTACAGACTGCCAGAGAGACTAACCTGGGGATACATTACAGACTGTCAGAGAGACTAACCTGGGGACACATTAGACTGTCAGATAAATAAACCTGGGGACACATTACAGACTGTCAGAGAGACTAACCTGGAGACACAGACTGTCAGAGAGACTAACCTGGGGACACATTACAGACTGTCAGATAAATAAACCTTGGAACAGGGAACTCAAGTCTATTTCAGCTTAATTAGTGACATCACATTTGATGGGCCTGTACAAAGTCATTTATGAGGATCAATAACTATGACATGGGAGTGTCACATTACCTCAGAATGTACTCCTCCTACATGATGCAGACACAGTTCTGGCTTGGGGGGGGGGGCTAGTCAAATTGTACAACAATGTATTTAACCTATCCTCTCAATCAGAAAGGTGCAGGGGGCTGCCTTAAATTAACATCCACGTCTTCGGCACCCGGGGACCTTTCGGTTACTGGCCCTACACTCTAACCACTAGACTACTTGAATGATTGATGTAGTAATAAATTGGCAGACATAGATGACTGTCTGTCTGTTCTCTGACCTGGTTCTCTGTTCAGCCAGCTTGCTCTCCTCCTGCTGTAGGATGTCCCTGCGTTTCTCCTCAGCCTGCTGCAGTATCTCCTGCTGGGTGTACCATGCCTCGTCCTCAGCCTGCCTCTGAACAGCCTTCGCACGCAGCTCCTGCACCGCCTGCCTGGAGAGACACGCACACATATCTGACACTGGTCTTTGACAAATACTGAAGAAGGATTTGACCGAAACGTCCGTGTCAAGCTTTTCCCCCTTGCTACTGCAAGAAAAACAGAGATAAGATATTAAGACTTTGACTTTGTGTGAACCTTATCGTCTTTGCCAGTGTTCTAGAATGCCACAGAAAGGATAAGATGCCAATGGTATAATCTGACCTCTCTCTGAGGTAGTCCACTTCCTGTTGGCGTATCCTCTCTCTCTCCTGAGACTGGTACTCCACTATGTAGGTGGGGTACTTGTTGAAGACCGGGTACTGTCCCCTGGTCAGAGGCTGAAAGTCATCCAGCATGTTCCTGGGGTGGATGTCTGCTGGGGTGCTCTCCATCAGCCTGTAGGTCTCCTTTATCACGGAGCTGACATCCAGGTTGTTACGGTGGTGGAAGAAATACTGGGAGGGAGAGAAAGAGGGAGCAGGGAGAGAATCAAGGGTGCATTTTCCCTTCATAAAGAAGAAGGTACATATACTGTAGCTGCAAGCAGCAATGAGCGGGGTTCATAGGATGGCAGAAAGGACACCTGGGTAATAGTTACGATATCAACGCCAAACTGAATAGGGTTCATCATGGTAATGTCTCTGATGACCCTAAAAAGTTCCACGTTGATAGGCCCTTGTGGAGTGGATTTACAAAGGATTTAAAATGGACTTCCTGATTTATCAATAACTCAGCCATCTCTTAATTAAGCAAAAACATCTTTAAAATGTTGAATAAAAAAATAAAAAAGGTTAAAACCTAAAAGTCCCTGACAGCATTAGTGGAAACCAAGACTGTTCTCAGGGCAAGCTTAGTTGTAGCTAAATATGTTAAGTGTCTTAACGGGGAAAATGTATAGTGTTTTAGCTAATCCTTAACCAAATGTTCCTAACCTACCATGTTATTTCTCCTAACCTGCTGCGTACGTTCTCTTAACCTGCTGCGAAAAGTCACTTCTTCTAGTCAAACCCGGCAGACCTGCCCTGAGAACAGTGTGAATATCCACTCAGTGTGACAGTGCTTTGATGGGTCCTTGAGGAATATGTGTTCAGCATGAGAAAAGTCACCTACATACAAAGTTCCAAGCCTCTAGGTCAAGGGGTATTCAACTGAGGGTGAACACATTGTGGATGACCTACCTACAGTAGAAAAGAAAATAATATCTTCATTCTAATGATGTCAACTGTATTTCTCAACTCCTTATAATGAGCCAATCACACTCATTGGAGCAGCTGACAAAAGGCTTTGAAAAAGCCCTTGCTAATAGACTACCAGTACGACAAGTACCGATGGCTGCTGGTAGGATTTCTGGACTTTTGCCAACACCTGGCTAACCTTTGTTTAAACAGCTGCTCTTAGGAAAAAGGACACTTCCTCTTCCAAACTATAAAATGTGTTGAGGTCAAAATAATGAAACATTATTAACCTAATCTATTCATTTAAAAAATGTTGATTACTTCTCCTTGACATTATCATTCACCTGATGATAAGACATGTCCATTTAATTATTATTAATTTTGCTAATGTATGAGGGGGTCCCTGGGAGGGGTTCTGGGAATGGGGTCCCTGGGGAAGGGGTCCCTGGAGGGGTTCTGGGAATGGGTCCCTGGGGAAGAGGTCCCTCCTGGGAAGAACCCTGCTGGTCCAGGGTTTATGGATATGAGGGTTTATAACTGCTTATGGTTTATATAAATCAGTACCATTCTTTTGATAAAGTCAGTCCTGTAGGTTTGTAAAAGAAAAATCTATGCTTACCGTAAATGCCCAGCTTTGCTGTGAACAACTAATACATTAGACTAGAGTAACCATGTTAAAATGATGCAAATAATGCTCTGTTCTTCAATATTCATCCTTAATATACAATCCGGAGACTGTCGCAGTAGTCATGACAACATATATAGTGGCATATAGTCATAACATGAAGTCATATAAAGGGCCTAACCAATGAAAGTGTCCCTTCCCATGGTTTATATAAAACATCTTACCGTAAACCTTCCCATGGTTTACATCAAACATCTTACTGTAAACCTTCCCATGGTTTATATAAAACATCTTACTGTAAACCTTCCCATGGTTTATATAAAACCTCTTACCGTAAACCTTCCCATGGTTTATATAAAACATCTTACCGTAAACCTTCCCATGGTTTATATAAAACCTCTTACCGTAAACCTTCCCATGGTTTATATAAAACCTCTTACCGTAAACCTTCCCATGGTTTATATAAAACATCTTACCGTAAACCTTCCCATGGTTTATATAAAACCTCTTACCGTAAACCTTCCCATGGTTTATATAAAACATCTTACCGTAAACCTTCCCATGGTTTATATAAAACCTCTTACCGTAAACCTTCCCATGGTTTATATAAAACCTCTTACCGTAAACCTTCCCATGGTTTATATAAAACATCTTACTGTAAACCTTCCCATGGTTTACATAAAACCTCTTACCTCAAAGTCCTCTTTGTGGCTGCAGAGCAGTAGTAAACACGGCAGCAGGTGACATAAAACCTGAGACCACCCATGGTTTATATAAAACCTCTTAGAAACATGGTTTATATAAAACCTGTCAAACCTTCCATGGTTTATATAAAACCTCTAGCACCTTCATGATATAAAAGTCTCTTACAGTAAACCTTCCCATGGTTTATATAAAACCTCTTACCGATAGAATTATAGAACCTCTTTCAGACACTTTTCTCTGGTTTATACCTAAAACATCTTACTAAACCTTCCCATGGTTTATATAAAACCACACATACAGCTAGGAGATAAAACATCTTACTGTAAACCTTCCCATGGTTTACATAAAACCTCTTACCTCAAAGTCCTCTTTGTGGCTGCAGAGCAGTAGTGGGGCACGGCAGCAGGTGACATATGAGACCACAGATACCAATAAGAAGGCAGGATGGTTAGAGAAGACGTTGTCAAACAGTTTGAGCCACTCATCTCTGGTCAGCACCTCAGAGAACAGAGTCTCTAACAGGGGCCACACATACAGCTGGAGGAGAGAGAGGGGAGATAGAGGTTATTATAGAGTTTCAGCCACTTTTCTCTGGTCAGCACCTCAGAGAACAGAGTCTCTAACAGGGGCCACACATACAGCTGGAGGAGAGAGAGGGGAGATAGAGGTTATTAAAGAGTTTCAGACACTTTTCTCTGGTCAACACCTCAGAGAACAGAGTCTCTAACAGGGGCCACACATACAGCTGGAGGAGATAGAGGTTATTATAGAGGTTATTATAGAGTTTCAGACACTTTTCTCTGGTCAACATCTCAGAGAACAGAGTCTCTAACAGGGGCCACACATACAGCTGGAGGAGAGAGAGGGGAGATAGAGGTTATTATAGAGTTTCAGCCACTTTTCTCTGGTCAACACCTCAGAGAACAGAGTCTAACAGCGAGTGGAAATGTATCACTGAACGCTTGTTTGTGGGAGCAGATAAAATAACAACCATACAATACTAGTGTCATTATAATACAGTTGTAAGGAGAGTTTAAAAAGAGATCTCCTGGTCGTCTCACCTGAGAGGTGACTCCACAGTCGATGAGGTGCTGCAGCAGTTCCTTGTCATGGTGAGCCAGAACATTCTCTGCCATGCTCAGTACGTTGAGAGGAGGGTTGGGGAAGTATTCAAACCAGTGCTGGCACCAGTTCACTGTAAAGGACAAACAAAACTGTCAATACCCTATTTTTCAACCAAAGGTACATAAACAAGGTACACGAAAAAACAAACTGAAAAAGTGACAAATATTCAGCAACTCTAAGTTAGCAAACAGGGCCGACATGAAAGGACAAGTGAAACATGATTCAGTTTCTAGTAGTGTGTATACTGTGTGTACTGTGTATACTGTGTGTAATGTGTATACTGTGTGTAATGTGTATACTGTGTATACTGTGTGTACTATGTATACTGTGTGTATTGTGTGTACAGTGTATACTATGTATACTGTGTATACTGTGTACTGTGTATACTGTGTGTACTGTGTGTACTGTGTATACTGTGTATACTGTGTGTACTGTGTGTAATGTGTATACTGTGTATACTGTGTGTATACTGTGTATACTGTGTGTACTATGTATACTGTGTGTATTGTGTGTACAGTGTGTATTGTGTGTACAGTGTGTATTGTGTATGCTGTGTGTACAGTGTGTATTGTGTATACTGTGTGTATTGTGTGTACTGTGTGTACTGTGTATATTGTGTGTACAGTGTGTATTGTGTATACTGTGTGTATTGTGTGTACTGTGTATACTGTGTGTACTGTGTATACTGTGTGCACTGTGTGTATACTGTGTGTACTGTGTATACTGTGTGTACTGTGTATACTGTGTGTACTGTGTGCACTGTGTATACAGTGTGTATTGTGTATACTGTGTGTATTGTGTATACTGTGTGTACAGTGTGTATTGTGTATACTGTGTGTATTGTGTGTACAGTGTGTATTGTGCATGCTGTGTGTACAGTGTGTATTGTGTAAACTGTGTGTACAGTGCGTATTGTGTGTATTGTGTATACTGTGTGTACAGTGTGTATTATGTATACTGTGTGTATACTGTGTGTACAGTGTGTACAGTGTATACTGTGTGTATTGTGTGTACAGTGTATACAGTGTGTACTGTGTGTACAGTACCTATGGTGGTGGCGACCACTTCAAAACAGAGCAGTGGGTTATTTTGGAAGAGCTTGACGAAGGGAAACGCCATCAGAGGGAGGTAGTCTGTCTCTCCAAAGATGGCCGCCCAGTGGGCTAGTGCAGACAACACTCTGTAGGCAGACAAGAGATGGAAATGACAGCACTGTCAGATACACCCATCACGATTCATGGAAATGACAGCACTGTCAGATACACCCATCATGATTCATGGAAATGACAGCACTGTCAGATACACCCATCATGATTCATGGAAATGACAGCACTGTCAGATACACCCATCATGATTCATGGAAATGACAGCACTGTCAGATACACCCATCATGATTCAGGGAAATGACAGCACTGTCAGATACACCCATCATGATTCAGGGAAATGACAGCACTGTCAGATACACCCATCATGATTCATGGAAATGACAGCACTGTCAGATACACCCATCATGATTCAGGGAAATGACAGCACTGTCAGATACACCCATCATGATTCATGGAAATGACAGCACTGTCAGATACACCCATCACGATTCATGGAAATGACAGCACTGTCAGATACACCCATCACGATTCATGGAAATGACAGCACTGTCAGATACACCCATCACGATTCATGGAAATGACAGCACTGTCAGATACACCCATCATGATTCAGGGAAATGACAGCACTGTCAGATACACCCATCACGATTCATGGAAATGACAGCACTCTCAGATACACCCATCACGATTCATGGAAATGACAGCACTGTCAGATACACCCATCACGATTCAGGGAAATGACAGCACTGTCAGATACACCCATCATGATTCATGGAAATGACAGCACTGTCAGATACACCCATCACGATTCATGGAAATGACAGCACTGTCAGATACACCCATCACGATTCATGGAAATGACAGCACTGTCAGATACACCCATCACGATTCAGGGAAATGACAGCACTGTCAGATACACCCATCATGATTCATGGAAATGACAGCACTGTCAGATACACCCATCATGATTCAGGGAAATGACAGCACTGTCAGATACACCCATCATGATTCAGGGAAATGACAGCACTGTCAGATACACCCATCATGATTCAGGGAAATGACAGCACTGTCAGATACACCCATCATGATTCAGGGAAATGACAGCACTGTCAGATACACCCATCACAATAATTAATCATCAAGGACGTTTTGATAAAAATGGAAGAACCATTAGCTCCTACTACGAATAATTCCATAGGATCTGAAGGTGCCCAGGCCAACATGACAGCAGGCCCATAGTGCCAGCCAGGTAAGTATACCGTTGAAGACCCCGCTGCAGTTTGTGGCTCTTGATGGGGTATCGCTCCTGGATGCTGAGGTAGGCAGAGTGCAGGCCTTTATCGGTCAGACTGCTGAAAGCTGCGTGGTTCTCTGGTAGACGCAGGAGGGACCTCCACACAAACATCCTGACAAATAAACGCATGATCATCATAATGGGACCCGTTTACTGTAGTGTCAACAGGAGCACCGTTTACTGTAGTGTCTAAAGGAGCACCGTTTACTGTCTAAAGGAGCACCGTTTACTGTAGTGTCTAAAGGTGCACCGTTTACTGTAGTGTCTAAAGGTGCACCGTTTACTGTGGTGTCTAAAGGAGCACCGTTTACTGTAGTGTCTAAAGGAGCACCGTTTACTGTGGTGTCTAAAGGAGCACCGTTTACTGTGGTGTCGAAAGGAGCACCGTTTACTGTAGTGTCTACAGGAGCACCGTTTACTGTAGTGTCTACAGGAGCACCGTTTACTGTAGTGTCTAAAGGAGCACCGTTTACTGTGGTGTCGAAAGGAGCACCGTTTACTGTAGTGTCTACAGGAGCACCGTTTACTGTAGTGTCTACAGGAGCACCGTTTACTGTAGTGTCTAAAGGAGCACCGTTTACTGTAGTGTCTAAAGGAGCACCGTTTACTGCGGTGTCTAAAGGAGCACCGTTTACTGCGGTGTCTAAAGGAGCACCGTTTACTGTGGTGTCTAAAGGAGCACCGTTTACTGTAGTGTCTACAGGAGCACCGTTTACTGTAGTGTCTACAGGAGCACCGTTTACTGTAGTGTCTAAAGGAGCACCGTTTACTGTGGTGTCTAAAGGAGCACCGTTTACTGTAGGTGTCTACAGGAGCACCGTTTACTGTAGTGTCTAAGGAGCACCGTTTACTGTAGTGTCTACAGGAGCACCGTTTACTGTAGTGTCTAAAGGAGCACCGTTTACTGTAGTGTCTAAAGGAGCACCGTTTACTGTAGTGTCTAAAGGAGCACCGTTTACTGCGGTGTCTAAAGGAGCACCGTTTACTGTGGTGTCTAAAGGAGCACCGTTTACTGTGGTGTCTAAAGGAGCACCGTTTACTGTAGTGTCTACAGGAGCACCGTTTACTGTAGTGTCTACAGGAGCACCGTTTACTGTAGTGTCTAAAGGAGCACCGTTTACTGTAGTGTCTAAAGGAGCACCGTTTACTGTAGTGTCTAAAGGAGCACCGTTTACTGTGGTGTCTAAAGGAGCACCGTTTACTGTGGTGTCTAAAGGAGCACCGTTTACTGTGGTGTCTAAAGGAGCACCGTTTACTGTGGTGTCTAAAGGAGCACCGTTTACTGTAGTGTCTACAGGAGCACCGTTTACTGTAGTGTCTACAGGAGCACCGTTTACTGTAGTGTCTAAAGGAGCACCGTTTACTGTGGTGTCTAAAGGAGCACCGTTTACTGTAGTGTCTACAGGAGCACCGTTTACTGTAGTGTCTACAGGAGCACCGTTTACTGTAGTGTCTAAAGGAGCACCGTTTACTGTAGTGTCTAAAGGAGCACCGTTTACTGTAGTGTCTAAAGGAGCACCGTTTACTGTGGTGTCTAAAGGAGCACCGTTTACTGCGGTGTCTAAAGGAGCACCGTTTACTGTGGTGTCTAAAGGAGCACCGTTTACTGTGGTGTCTAAAGGAGCACCGTTTACTGTAGTGTCTACAGGAGCACCGTTTACTGTAGTGTCTACAGGAGCACCGTTTACTGTAGTGTCTAAAGGAGCACCGTTTACTGTAGTGTCTAAAGGAGCACCGTTTACTGTAGTGTCTAAAGGAGCACCGTTTACTGTGGTGTCGAAAGGAGCACCGTTTACTGTAGTGTCTAATGGAGCACCGTTTACTGTAGTGTCTAAAGGAGCACCGTTTACTGTAGTGTCTACAGGAGCACCGTTTACTGTAGTGTCTAAAGGAGCACCGTTTACTGTAGTGTCTAAAGGAGCACCGTTTACTGTAGTGTCTAATGGAGCACCGTTTACTGTAGTGTCTAAAGGAGCACCGTTTACTGTAGTGTCTACAGGAGCACCGTTTACTGTAGTGTCTAAAGGAGCACCGTTTACTGTAGTGTCTAAAGGAGCAACGTTTACTGTGGTGTCTAAAGGAGCACCGTTTACTGTGGTGTCTAAAGGAGCACCGTTTACTGTGGTGTCTAAAGGAGCACCCTTTACTGTGGTGTCTAAAGGAGCACCGTTTACTGTAGTGTCTAAAGGAGCAACGTTTACTGTGGTGTCTACAGGAGCACCGTTTACTGTAGTGTCTACAGGAGCACCGTTTACTGTAGTGTCTACAGGAGCACCGTTTACTGTGGTGTCTAAAGGAGCACCGTTTACTGTAGTGTCTAAAGGAGCACCGTTTACTGTAGTGTCTAAAGGAGCACCGTTTACTGTAGTGTCTAAAGGAGCACCGTTTACTGTGGTGTCGAAAGGAGCACCGTTTACTGTAGTGTCTAATGGAGCACCGTTTACTGTAGTGTCTAAAGGAGCACCGTTTACTGTAGTGTCTACAGGAGCACCGTTTACTGTAGTGTCTAAAGGAGCACCGTTTACTGTAGTGTCTAAAGGAGCACCGTTTACTGTAGTGTCTAAAGGAGCACCGTTTACTGTAGTGTCTAATGGAGCACCGTTTACTGTAGTGTCTAAAGGAGCACCGTTTACTGTAGTGTCTACAGGAGCACCGTTTACTGTAGTGTCTAAAGGAGCACCGTTTACTGTAGTGTCTAAAGGAGCAACGTTTACTGTGGTGTCTACAGGAGCACCCTTTACTGTGGTGTCTAAAGGAGCACCCTTTACTGTGGTGTCTAAAGGAGCACCCTTTACTGTGGTGTCTACAGGAGCACCGTTTACTGTGGTGTCTAAAGGAGCACCGTTTACTGTGGTGTCTAAAGGAGCACCGTTTACTGTGGTGTCTACAGGAGCACCGTTTACTGTGGTGTCTAAAGGAGCACCGTTTACTGTGGTGTCTACAGGAGCACCGTTTACTGTGGTGTCTAAAGGAGCACCGTTTACTGTGGTGTCTAAAGGAGCACCGTTTACTGTGGTGTCTACAGGAGCACCGTTTACTGTGGTGTCTACAGGAGCACCGTTTACTGTGGTGTCTACAGGAGCACCGTTTACTGTGGTGTCGAAAGGAGCACCGTTTACTGTGGTGTCGAAAGGAGCACCGTTTACTGTGGTGTCGAAAGGAGCACCGTTTACCGTAGTGTCTAATGGAGCACCGTTTACTGTAGTGTCTAAAGGAGCACCGTTTACTGTAGTGTCTACAGGAGCACCGTTTACTGTGGTGTCTAAAGGAGCACCGTTTACTGTGGTGTCTACAGGAGCACCGTTTACTGTGGTGTCTACAGGAGCACCGTTTACTGTGGTGTCTACAGGAGCACCGTTTACTGTGGTGTCTAAAGGAGCACCGTTTACTGTGGTGTCGAAAGGAGCACCGTTTACTGTAGTGTCTAATGGAGCACCGTTTACTGTAGTGTCTAAAGGAGCACCGTTTACTGTAGTGTCTAAAGGAGCACCGTTTACTGTAGTGTCTAAAGGAGCACCGTTTATTGTAGTGTCTACAGGAGCACCGTTTACTGTAGTGTCTAAAGGAGCACCGTTTATTGTAGTGTCTACAGGAGCACCGTTTACTGTGGTGTCGAAAGGAGCACCGTTTACCGTAGTGTCTAAAGGAGCACCGTTTACTGTGGTGTCTACAGGAGCACCGTTTACTGTAGTGTCTAAAGGAGCACCGTTTATTGTAGTGTCTACAGGAGCACCGTTTACTGTAGTGTCTACAGGAGCACCGTTTACTGTAGTGTCTAAAGGAGCACCGTTTACTGTAGTGTCTAAAGGTGCACCGTTTACTGTAGTGTCTAAAGGAGCACCGTTTACTGTAGTGTCTAAAGGAGCACCGTTTACTGGAGTGTCTAAAGGAGCACCGTTTACCGTAGTGTCTAAAGGAGCACCGTTTACTGTAGTGTCTAAAGGAGCACCGTTTACTGTAGTGTCTACAGGAGCACCGTTTACTGTAGTGTCTAAAGGAGCACCGTTTACTGTAGTGTCTAAAGGAGCACCGTTTACTGTAGTGTCTAAAGGAGCACCGTTTACTGTAGTGTATAAGGAGCACATTTGTATGTTGCTGCCCCTCGTTAAAACTGTGACACCTTGGCCCCTGATTCCTGATTTGTAGTTAGTTACCTGTATTTAGCTGGATATTCTCCAAATGCCTTCAGTAACGTCACAAGTCTCTTCTTGTTTAGACCGTCAGGCAGTTCATTCTGAAAAAGAAAAGCCACAAATCAGTTGAATGCCTCACTTGATTCAAAACAACATCATTCAAAATGTGGGATGAGGAAAACCAATGGTAAAATCATCAGACAGCTTGGCTCCAGACCAGAGAAGTAAATAAGGTCATGCTATTATACAGTCACTATGAGATTATACCACAAGTACCTATGCTTCTGTCTGCCATGTGTTTTTGCATGCTCTACAGGTGTAGGCTCTTAATTTGAGGCAGTTTGCTGCAGAGGGAAAACAATCTTGGAGCAACAGGAAATGTGAATTATAATATTGATTATAATTAATGGACATTTTTTTTGTAGGGGTCAAAATCGCACATTTTCAAGGGGAAATTACAATCTTCAGAAGCCTTTTAAAACCTTGAATACAAGTTTTCATTTCCTGTTGTGCAACAAAAGAGTGATCCAATGAATATCCTACATCTGTACCTCTTTATCCTCTGTCATGGGGACAGCTGGAGGCCTCAGGACTTTGGTCTTGACCCGTCGACCAGGGTTTTTGGCCGGCCGCTGGACCCCTTCTGACTTCACCTTCATTGTCAGAGCGGAACACTCTCCACCAGACACCACTTTGACCAGGGACGGAGGAGGCTAGGAGAGGATGACGAGTGGCTCAGGGGAAGGCAGAAACATGACTGATGTGTGCTAATGTAAAAACTACACAGATGAAACAAAGCTGCCTGGGTCATTCAGTCAAATTCAAGGACACGTGTCAGACGAACGGCCTTTCTAATCACTCTGATGATTGTTACCTTGTTGTAGTCCTGGGTCAGACACTGAACACTGTAGATGTTTAGGCTGCCGTCGTCCATTATCGTGACAATATGGCGTCCGTTGGGACTGACGGTGGCTGAGGTGATGGCGTCATCATGGGATCCGATGTTGAAGAGCAGCTTGCAGGTCTGGATGTTGATGAAACGCATCACACCATCCTGACTCAGCACCCCAAGAGTCTGAAGAACAAAAAATACATGTTTTCTCATTTTCCAACCACCGAGACAAATAAAGCATGTTCTCCAAAATACCTCAGTATCAGATAGCATTGGCTGCTTTTATTTTGGCAAGGGTTCACTTGAAAAAGCGATGTAAAACTCAACGTGACTTCCTTGGTTAAAGGATGAATAAATAGAATGAATGAATACATACCTGGCTGGCCCCACCATCGAAGCTGTCTGGTAGGAACTCCAGCTGTCTGACAGTGCGGACCTTGGGAGGCATCTGGACCACTCTAAGCAGCTGCCTGGTGTCCAAACACCACAGATGGAGAAGGTTGGATCTGCCCCCTGCAGCCAGAATCTTCCCATCACTGTCAAGAGAACACAGATGGTTTTAGGAGGACGTCACTGGTACTGAACATCTGCTTTGTTGTTCAGGGCTTATCTGTAATAGTCATAGCCCCAAAGACAGACACACTTTTGTATATTAGACTTCCACTCAACCGTTCAAAAACACACACACACACACACACACACACACACACACACACACACACACACACACACACACACACACACACACACACACACACACACACACACACACACACACACACCGTGTGACAGCAAATGCCTTGTAGTGTATCCTGGGTCCCTCATCAGGAACAGGCAGCTGGTATTTGCAGAACAACGTGTCACTCTCCCAGGCAAAGATGGAGTCATCGTTGAAACAGCTGAGGATGGTGTTCCCCAGAGGAAGAAAGAACACCTAGAAAAAAATAACACACACAGTTCAAATGAATTTTCACAAATTCAGATAAATTGTTTAGAGTTCTACAAAATGTAAAATATAAAAAAGGCACTGTGTGAATTTTTCCATTATGTATTCATTGTATTGTCAAATCTGAAAAATGAAATGATTCAGTTGTGTAAATGTGAATGATCTAACCCTCTGTATGCCGACAGACTGGCGGACATTGAGTTTCCTCTTCCTCTGGAAGGTGTCCAGGTCCCAGAGCTGAGCCGTGTCAGCTGATGTACTGATGGCGTAGCGGCCAGAGCCATGGACCGACACGGAGGATACCGCCCCCTCGTGACCCCGCATCCAGCTCACCAGCTGCTTCGTATCTGACGGAATCAAACAATCAAATCAATCACTTTTTGGTTCCAATTGGCAAACACCCAGCAACAACTCCATTATCTGATGGAATCATTGGTCTTTCAACGTACTGGAAGTTTGGGTATACAGGCCAATACACCACAGAAGATGACTTGACCCTCCTCAATCAGCTAATCAGTTCCTAACCTTTTGGAAAACAATTAAGCAGCAATGTAAGGAGTCAAACCTTTGTCAAAGCACTTGATGGAGTAGTCTGCAAGAGCAACCAAGAATTCCGTTGTTCTGCGCAAGTTGAAGGCCAAGGCAGTGCATGCTTGACCGGTTTTCTGGACAAGTCTAAACCTGGAAAGAGACAGAACAGGTATGAGCATGGCCTGCACCAGTAACAGTATTGCAATGCAATATTGTGGTGTTGACAGTGTGACATACTGCACCTGTTTCTGGTGATGTCTAAGACATAAATATTCCCATGGTGATCTCCAGCCAGGAAAGAGTCTCCTGTGGTGTCGAAGGTGACATGAAGGAAGCGGACTGTTTTGGACTGGTAGGCAGCTGCACTGCGAATCACTGTGACCATGACACTGTTAAAGCAAAAACTGTTATTATGGTCTACATACAAGATGCACGTCTAGCTGTCAGACAAGAATGCAAAGCACAGCTTCTCTTCAAGATATGCAGAAACAGACAATAACATTCCCCTCTCGTTTACGATCAACAACACTCAACAGCCAGGCTTCACTATCACAAGGTGATGGAGACTCAACAAGTGAGTTATGAGCTAACGTTATCCTTTGAAACGACCTACCCAGTATTACTTGGTGTTGGTTTTCGATGCCATACTTTTCCCTCCTCCTTGTTTCCAATGTCGGTCGTTTGCATTTTTTTTGATGAGCAGAATTGGGGATATGATACGTTTGGATCTAGGTAGCTAGCGAGTTAGCAGTGGTAACTAATTCACTGTTGATTAGCTAGCCTGAATACCAGCCTATCGTCTGGCGGTCTGTACAGCGCGAAATTTGAAATAACACGTTATTGCTGGTCTCCAATCGCAAGATGAGCATTCACACGCATATGATCGAGCAATCAATATCGCGCAAAAGTATTTATTGAGAACTAAACTCAAGTGAAAGCCATAATTATAAATCTGTCTTCAGTTAGAAAGTTGTCAGTGGTTATCTTGTCGCTTCTTGAATGACGTCACGAATGGGATGTAAACAGTAGCAGGAATTGTGGTTACTGGAGTTCTCTAGGATCAAATAGGTAAAATTGGAGGATTGGAGGTTTGAAACCCTCTGTGTCGATGAACCACTGTTAAAAACGAATAAATGTGATTGTTCTATAGTCACTGGTAATTATAAGGGGGTGCATAACATAGCCATAGGCCATGAAGGTGGACAAGGACCAATGCCGTGCCAAGTTTTGGTTTTGAAAAAGTATGATAGGTGGACACTTTCTCAAAGTGATCACAATACAATACAATATCAAATGTATCTAGCTAGCTACAGTATTTGACACCTGTCTAATTTTCCTGCACTCTTAGCAACGCGGTTCTAATTTTATACACTAGCATTGCTTTCAATTGTATTGAGACAAAATATCTTAAAGGATCATATTATTAAACAGACTTTCCAAACGTGGGTCTGTTGTAGACCCACTTCCTCTCTGCTGACCTCATGTCAAAATAAAGGTCCTGCACGTGCACCATATGTGGAGAAAAAATGAATAACTTGTGGGGGACTTTTAAGCAGAGAGGAAGTGGGTCTACAACATACCCACGTTTGGTAAGTGTGTTTAATAATACGATCCTTTAGATATTTTGTCTCAAATTCTCCAGCCATAATGACCAACCGTCCTGCCCAACGCACAGTAGGTTCAAATGTAATTGTATTTAACTTCTGGCTTCCCACGGAAAGTTTTTGTGCAACCCAATACAATTGAAAGCAATGCTACTGTATGTAAATACTACACCCGCGTTGATAAAAGCACCTACCTTAACCCCTACTTTAACTACACGAACAAAAATATCAATGCTCAAATGTTGTGCATAAATTATTTTACATCCCTGTTAGTGAGCATTTATTCTTTGTCAAGATAATCCATCCACTAGACAGCTGTGGTGGAGACAATAAAAGGCCAATCTAAAATGTGCAGTTTTGTCACACAACACAATACCACAATTGGCATGCTGACTGCAGGAATGTCCATCAGAGCTGTTGCCCGAGAATTTAATGTTAATTTCTCTACCATAAGCCGCCTCCAACGTTTTAGAGAATTTGGCAGTATGTCCAACCGGCCACACAACCGCAGACCACGTGTAAACACGTCAGCCCAAGACCTCCAAATCCGTCTTCTTCACCTACGGGATCGTCTGAGACCAGCCACTCGGACAGCTGATGAAACTGTGGGTTTGCACAACCAAACTGTCATAAATCGTCTCAGGGAAGCTCATCTGTGTGATCATCGTCCTCACCAGGGTCTTGTCCAGTGGAGGCTGCTGGGGGGAGAATGGCTCCTGATAATGTCTGGAACGGAGCAAATAGAATGGGAACCATGTGTTTGATGTATTTGATACCATTCCACCTATTCCGCTCCAGTCATTACCACGAGCCCATTCGCCACAATTAAGGTGCCACCAACTTCCTGTGGTCTTGACCTGACTGCAGTCAGTAGGCAAATGCTTACCTTCGATGGATGAATCCCGGTTAACTGTCCCGGACAGATGACAGAGAGCGTGTATGACGTCATGTGGGCAAGCGTTTTTAAAATGTATTTATTTTTTATTTTTTTAACCTTTATTTAACTAGGCAAGTCAGTTAAGAACAAATTCTTATTTTCAATGAAGGCCTAGGAACAGTGGGTTAACTGCCTGTTCAGGGGCAGAACGACAGATTTGTACCTTGTCAGCTCGGGGATTTGAACTTGCAACCTTCCGGTTACTAGTCCAACGCTCTAACCACTAGGCTCTAACCACTAGGCTCTAACCACTAGGCTCTAACCACTAGGCTCTAACCACTAGGCTCTAACCACTAGGCTCTAACCACTAGGCTACCCTGCCGCCCATAGGCTACCCTTGCCGATGTCAACGTTGTGAACAGAGTGCCCCATGGTGGGGTTATGGTATGGTCAGGCATAAGCTACGGACAACAAACACAATTGCATTTCATCAATGGCAATTTGAATGCACAGAGATGCCATAACGAGATCCTGAGGCCCATTATCGTGCCATTCTTCCGCTGCCATCACCTCACGTTTCAGCATGATAATGCACGGCCCCATGTCACAAGGATTCCTGGAAGATGAAAATGTCCCAGTTTTTCCATGGCCTGCATACTCACCAGACATGTCAACCATTGAGCATGTGTGGGATGCGCTGGATCGACGTGTACAACAGTGTGTTCCAGTTCACGCCAATATCCAGCAATTTCGCACAGCCATTGAAGAGGAGTGGGAGAACATTCCACAGGCCACAAGCAACAGCCTGATCAACTCTATGCAAAGGAAATGTGTCACACTGCATGAGGCAAATGGTGGTGTCATCAGATACTGATCGGTTTTCTGATCCACTCCTCTACCTTTTTTAAAAGGTATCTTTGACCAACAGATGCATATCTGCATTTCCAGTCATGTGAAATCCATAGATTAGGGCCTAAGGAATTTATTTAAATTGACTGATTTCCGTATATGAACTGAAACTCAGTGCAATCTTAGAAATTGTTGCATGTTGTGTTTATATTTTTGTTCAGTGTAAATCATTAAAAATGTCAACTTCAATGGGGTAACGTCAGAGTTGTGACGTCCGAAGGATCCCAGATAGCAAGGACTGCTGTGCAAATTTGACAGGAAGTGAGCAGTTCAAGAGCAAGTCGCGAGAAGATTGAGGTATAATAAGAAGCCACGTCATGAAAACTTGACTGAGGAACCAAACCTTCGTGAATAATTGTTGTCGTCGAAAGGGAATTATAACACAAGGGGTATCGTCAGTCGCCACAGGACTTTGGGACTGTTCGTTTGCCTTTAGGCAATTCGTTGACTGTGGTCGTTTTGCCAAGATCGTATGGAAAGATGTCAGATATCGGGGACTGGTTCAAAACAATCCCGTTCATCACCCGGTACTGGTTTGCTGGGTCGATTGCGGTTCCATTGATAGGTAAACTGGGACTAATCAGTCCCATGTACCTCGTCTTATGGCCAGAGAACTTCTTTCACAAATTTCAGGTAAGTTATGGGCAGTGGGATTGTTTTTGTGTGCTACAATTTGCTGTGTTTCTATGATAGCCTAGCATCAAGGCTAGCAGGCCTTGGATTGTACGAGGGGTGTGAATTCAGTCCAATCGCAAAACGAACAGGTTGGACTTCCGGGATGCATGAAGACGCTACTTAAGTGATAGGATAGCAGCATTTTCAATATAAATTATGTACAAATTAACTACATGATTATTTCGAAAGGTTTGGTGAATATCTCACAAATATTTGATATTCCTGGATTTGTTATAGGTTTGGTTGAGTGAGATTTGACCAAAAATAATGTCAATGCAATTCCAACAGGTGGTGCTATCACATCCACATTTGGACATCCTCATCATAACTGGCACCTCCCACATTACATACAGTAGTCATCATGACTCTCAAGCAAGGGTTTCATCATAGTCTTCTGACAGGTGGCATCACAACGTGACACTCGACCCTTCTTTTGTTACTGGACCCCACCTCTATGAAGTGGGTTCACACACACACACACACACACACACACAGAGTGGTGTAAAGTTTTCAAGTAAAAATACTTGAAAGTACCACAATTTTTTAGGTATCTGAACTTTACTTTTACTATTGATATTTTTGACAACTTTTACTTCACTTCATTCCTAAAGAAAATAATGTACTTTTTACTCCATACTTTTTCCCTGACACCCAAAAGTACTTGTTATATTTTCAATGCTTAGCAGGACAGTAAAGTGGGCCAATTCACTCACTTGTCAAGAGATCATCCCTACTGCCTCTGATCTGGCCGACTCACTAAACACAAATGCTTAGTTTGTAAGCGATGTCTGCGTGTTGTAGTGTGCCTTGGGCTATCCTTAAAAACATATAAAATATATATTCAAAACATCTTGTTTTCTTTAATATAAGATCATTTAAATGTATTCATACTTGTACTTTTGATACTTAATTATATTTAAAACCAAATACTTTTACTCAAGTAGTATTTTTGGGGGGTGACTTACTTGAGTCATTTTCTATTAAGGTATCTTTTATTTTTTACTCAAGTATGATAATTGGGTTATTTCCCACCACGAACACATACCGGGTGGACAGTATCGGTTCTCAGCCCTGACAGCTCAGCTGACTACTGGTTGTTATCTTGTGAAGGCAGAGTAGGTTTCCATTGGCGAGGCCACAGCTGGCACACCTGTGCTGGGCAGTCTGGGCTGTTGTTCCATTGGGGTTTTTGTGTAAACCAGTGCAGTGCCCCAACCCGGTCAGATGGCCCAGGGTGTATGTTTTAGGGTTCTCACGATACCAGTATTGCAATACTTGGAAGTATCTTGGCCACAAAACATGAAGCAGACTTCATTTGCTGAGACAAAAACATTCTAAAGTTGTAAACACACAGCCTTCTGTTGTCAACAGTCACATTAGTATTTTTCTCCCAACTAGGCTTATATCATAGACCGTTAAATGCAGGCAGGCTTTAAAGAACCATAGTTTAGTCTGCTTTGGGTTTTCCTGGTATCACAATACATGTATGGTATCCTGAATACCCTCGTGTGTTTACATCAACCAGTGAATGTGACAGTTTAGTTCACATTTTGTCACTGGGATCTGGTGCCCCATTACATCACATGAGAATAAAGTGTTTAGCTGTGGAGGGCCTGCCAAGCTCCAGCTCTCCTCCCACAGCACCCCCCACACCAGTTACTGCCCTGACCTGCCTAAATGCTAACAGAATCTATGATATCTCTCTTTCTCTCTCTCTACAGGTATGGAGACCAATCACCTCCACCCTATACTTCCCTGTGGGTCCTGGAACAGGCTTCCTCTACCTAGTCAATCTTTATTTCCTCTACCAGTACTCTACCAGGCTGGAGACAGGTGCGTTCACACAGTACTCTCCTGGGCTTGGAGACAGGTGGGTTCACACAGTACTCTACCGGGCTGGAGACAGGTGGGTTCACGCCAGGTCACAGAAGGTGGGTTCACGCCAGGTCACAGAAGGTGGGTTCACGCCAGGTCACAGAAGGTGGGTTCACGCCAGGTCACAGAAGGTGGGTTCACGCCAGGTCACAGAAGGTGGGTTCACGCCAGGTCACAGAAGGTGGGTTCACGCCAGGTCACAGAGGCTAGCTAGGCTGAGAATCTGCCAGCTCTCATTTTCAGTTATGTCTGAGGGTAAATAATACACATTGAGCCTGTCCTGTGGAAGAGGCCCCTCCATCAGGCTGACAATCCTGTCCAGTGGAAGAGGCCCCTCCATCAGGCACCATAATACTCCTCCTGTGGATTTAATACAGTTAGCCTGTCCTGTGGAAGGGCCCCTCCATCAGGTACCATAATACACTTTGAGCCTGTCCTGTGGAAGAATCAGGCACATTGAGCCTGTCCTGTGGAAGAGGCCCCTCCATCAGGTACCATAATACACATTGAGCCTGTCCTGTGGAAGAGGCCCCTCCACCAGGCACCATAATACACATTGAGTCTGTCCTGTGGAAGCAGCCCCTCCACCAGGTACCATAATACACGTTGAGCCTGTCCTGTGGAAGAGGCCCCTCCATCAGGCACCATAATACACGTTGAGTCTGTCCTGTGGAAGCAGCCCCTCCACCAGGTACCATAATACACATTGAGCCTGTCCTGTGGAAGAGGCCCCTCCATCAGGTACCATAATACACGTTGAGTCTGTCCTGTGGAAGCAGCCCCTCCACCAGGCACCAAACTATGAGCAGCCCAATAGACATCACTTGTTTTTATATAGACAAGAATGTTGTATGTTTATGGGCTAGATGGAGGTGAAAGGTAGGAGAGAGCAGGCTTAAAGAGCAGTGGGCTGGATTGGAACCCATGCTGACAGCGGTACATGGTAGATGCGCTCCAGAGGAAGCGGGTAAGACGGCTAGACCATCCCAGGCCTCACCGATCACTTCTTATCGTTCGTCAGGCTCCATTATACATCTGATCTGTTACACAACATTAGGACGGTAGGAGGAAGCAGACCATGTCGTTCACTACACACAGAGATTTTTATTTTTTATCTTGTGATCATGGTGGGGTTAGGCAATTAGAATATGATTAAAGAATTGTGGTGTAAGGTCTGTATGTACAGTATTTTTAAATGTGATGACACCTATTGCCTGCCGCTCAAATAAATCTCTCAATGTCATTTCAAAGGGGATTTATTGGCATGGGAAACATGTTGACGTTGCCAAAGCACATGAAATAAACAAACAAGTGTTTCTCTCATATCTCCTCTCTTTCCCTCTCTATCCTCTCTCCCTCTCATATCTCCTCTCTTTCCCTCTCTATCCTCTCTCCCTCTCATATCTCCTCTCTTTCCCTCTCTATCCTCTCTCCCTCTCATATCTCCTCTCTTTCCCTCTCTATCCTCTCTCCCTCTCATATCTCCTCTCTTTCCCTCTCTATCCTCTCTCCTCTCTTTCCCTCTCTATCCTCTCTCCCTCTCATATCTCCTCTCTTTCCCTCTCTATCCTCTCTCCCTCTCATATCTCCTCTCTTTCCCTCTCTATCCTCTCTCCCTCTCATATCTCCTCTCTTTCCCTCTCTATCCTCTCTCCCTCTCATCTCTCCTCTCTTTCCCTCTCTATCCTCTCTCCCTCTCATATCTCCTCTCTTTCCCTCTCTATCCTCTCTCCCTCTCATCTCCTCTCCCCTCTCTTTCCCTCTCTCTCCTCTCTCCCTCTCATATCTCCTCTCTTTCCCTCTCTATCCTCTCTCCCTCTCATCTCTCCTCTCTTTCCCTCTCTATCCTCTCTCCCTCTCATATCTCCTCTCTTTCCCTCTCTCTCCTCTCTCCCTCTCATATCTCCTCTCTTTCCCTCTCTATCCTCTCTCCCTCTCATATCTCCTCTTTCCCTCTCTATCCTCTCTCCCTCTCTCATATCTCCTCTCTCACTCTCTATCCTCTCTCTATCTCCTCTCTCCCTCTCTATCCTCTCTCTCATATCTCCTCTTTCTATCCTCTCTCTCCCTCTCATATCTCCTCTCTCTATCCTCTATCCTCTCTCTCCCTCTCCTATCTCTTCTCTCTCATACATCTCTTCCAGGGGCGTTTGATGGGCGTCCGGCTGACTTTGTGTTCATGCTGCTCTTCAACTGGCTCTGCATCGTTGTATCCTTTACCTGCTTATCAATATGATGCCTTCATCTGTTATGCAGCTGACAACATTATCAGTCCTAGTAAATTAATTAGCCATACATGTAACTTATCGTCTCTGTCCGAAAACCTCCTCATACATTTAACTTATCGTCTCTGTCCAAAAACCTCCTCATACATTTAACTTATCGTCTCTGTCCAAAAACCTCCTCATACATGTAACTTATCGTCTCTGTCCAAAAACCTCCTCATACATTTAACTTATCGTCTCTGTCCAAAAACCTCCTCATACATTTAACTTATCGTCTCTGTCCAAAAACCTCCTCATACATTTAACTTATCGTCTCTGTCCAAAAACCTCCTCATACATTTAACTTATCGTCTCTGTCCAAAAACCTCCTCATACATTTAACTTATCGTCTCTGTCCGAAAACCTCCTCATACATTTAACTTATCGTCTCTGTCCGAAAACCTCCTCATACATTTAACTTATCGTCTCTGTCCGAAAACCTCCTCATACATTTAACTTATCGTCTCTGTCCGAAAACCTCCTCATACATTTAACTTATCGTCTCTGTCCGAAAACCTCCTCATACATTTAACTTATCGTCTCTGTCCGAAAACCTCCTCATACATTTAACTTATCGTCTCTGTCCGAAAACCTCCTCATACATTTAACTTATCGTCTCTGTCCGAAAACCTCCTCATACATTCCGTCTGTCCGAAAACCTCCTCATACATTTAAATCGTCTCTGTCCGAAAACCTCCTCATACATTTAACTTATCATTTAACTCTCTGTCCTAAAACCTCCTCATACATTTAACTTATCGTCTCTGTCCTAAAACCTCCTCATACATTTAACTTATCGTCTCTGTCCGAAAACCTCCTCATACATTTAACTTATCGTCTCTGTCCGAAAACCTCCTCATACATTTAACTTATCGTCTCTGTCCTAAAACCTCCTCATACATTTAACTTATCGTCTCCGTCTGAAAACCTCCTCATACATGTAACTTATCGTCTCCGTCTGAAAACCTTCAAAACAGAAACTTTTCAGGAATTGGAACATACCATTATGAAACTTTTATATATTTTGAATAAATGTTTTGTGTCCTTGAGTCATGAAATGTTCAGAGAACATTGAGGGGAGTTCATTTAAAGCGGTAATGTAAAAAAATATATATTTGCAAAATTGGAGTTACAAGGTTTTCATCAGACAGCGACGTTATGCTGTTTTGTCCATTGTTAAAGGTAGGCTAATAGTTTTTCATGTTTTTTGCCATGATTTCCCATTGTTTTTGCCTCCTGAGTCCAGGCCTTGTTATAGTATGTATTATTAGAGGCCCCCTGCCTGTTAAGCTGCCAAGCAACAGTTCAGCCCCTTTCCAGTGGCCTAGCTACAATCTGTTTCTCTGGACAGCCAAACCAGTCTCTGTTTCTCTGTACAGCCAAACCTCCTGCCTGCTAGTGGCCTAGCTACAGTCTGTACAGTCAAAACCCCTGCCTGCTAGTGGCCTAGCTACAGTCTGTACAGCCAAACCCCTGCCTGCTAGTGGCCTAGCTACAGTCTGTACAGCCAAACCCCCTGCCTGCTAGTGGCCTAGCTACAGTCTGTACAGCCAAACCCCTGCCTGCTAGTGGCCTAGCTACAGCCTGTACAGCCAAACCCCTGCCTGCTAGTGGCCTAGCTACAGCCTGTACAGCCAAACCCCTGCCTGCTAGTGGCCTAGCTACAGCCTGTACAGCCAAACCCCCTGCCTGCTAGTGGCCTAGCTACAGTCTGTACAGCCAAACCCCTGCCTGCTAGTGGCCTAGCTACAGTCTGTACAGCCAAACCCCCTGCCTGCTAGTGGCCTAGCTACAGTCTGTACAGCCAAACCCCTGCCTGCTAGTGGCCTAGCTACAGTCTGTACAGCCAAACCCCTGCCTGCTAGTGGCCTAGCTACAGTCTGTACAGCCAAACCCCCTGCCTGCTAGTGGCCTAGCTACAGTCTGTACAGCCAAACCCCCTGCCTGCTAGTGGCCTAGCTACAGTCTGTACAGCCAAACCCCTGCCTGCTAGTGGCCTAGCTACAGTCTGTACAGCCAAACCCCCTGCCTGCTAGTGGCCTAGCTACAGTCTGTACAGCCAAACCCCCTGCCTGCTAGTGGCCTAGCTACAGTCTGTACAGCCAAACCCCCTGCCTGCTAGTGGCCTAGCTACAGTCTGTACAGCCAAACCCCCTGCCTGCTAGTGGCCTAGCTACAGTCTGTACAGCCAAACCCCCTGCCTGCTAGTGGCCTAGCTACAGCCTGTACAGCCAAACCCCCTGCCTGCTAGTGGCCTAGCTACAGCCTGTACAGCCAAACCCCCTGCCTGCTAGTGGCCTAGCTACAGCCTGTACAGCCAAACCCCCTGCCTGCTAGTGGCCTAGCTACAGTCTGTACAGCCAAACCCCCTGCCTGCTAGTGGCCTAGCTACAGTCTGTACAGCCAAACCCCCTGCCTGCTAGTGGCCTAGCTACAGTCTGTACAGCCAAACCCCCTGCCTGCTAGTGGCCTAGCTACAGTCTGTACAGCCAAACCCCCTGCCTGCTAGTGGCCTAGCTACAGTCTGTACAGCCAAACCCCCTGCCTGCTAGTGGCCTAGCTACAGTCTGTACAGCCAAACCCCCTGCCTGCTAGTGGCCTAGCTACAGTCTGTACAGCCAAACCCCCTGCCTGCTAGTGGCCTAGCTACAGTCTGTACAGCCATGTGGTTAATGCAGGTCATATGGATGGACAACACCACTCACGTGAAAGATCGGGTTGAAATACAGCCTCTGTCTTTCTGCCCATGCTGCCTCAGTTAATGTGTTGTGGTTCCAGAACCTCAGTACAGCTGGAATGGATCATTAGGCTCCTCTATGCTCCATGACAGAACAGACACAATAGTTCTGTTGTCAAGTCATCTGTTCCACTGCTTTTCCTTTTGAGTAACTAGAAGGGAAATGAAGGTCAGGTCAGGGTAACTAGAAGGGAAATGAAGGTCGGGGTAACTAGAGGGGAAATTGAAGGTCGGGGTAACTAGAAGAGAAATGAAGGTCTGGGTAACTAGAAGGGAAATTAGGCTGGGGTAACTAGAAGGGAAATTAGGCTGGGGTAACTAGAAGGGAAATTAAGGCTGGGGTAACTAGAAGGGAAATGAAGGTCGGGGTAACTAGAAGGGAAATGAAGGTCGGGGTAACTAGAAGGGAAATGAAGGTCGGGGTAACTAGAAGGGAAATGAAGGTCGGGGTAACTAGAAGGGAAATGAAGGTCGGGGTAACTAGAAGGGAAATGAAGGTCGGGGTAACTAGAAGGGAAATGAAGGTCGGGGTAACTAGAAGGGAAATGAAGGTCGGGGTAACTAGAAGAGAAATGAAGGTCGGGGTAACTAGAAGGGAAATGAAGGTCGGGGTAACTAGAAGGGAAATGAAGGTCGGGGTAACTAGAAGGGAAATGAAGGTCTGGGTAACTAGAAGGGAAATGAAGGTCGGGGTAACTAGAAGAGAAATGAAGGTCTGGGTAACTAGAAGGGAAATGAAGGTCGGGGTAACTAGAAGAGAAATGAAGGTCTGGGTAACTAGAAGGGAAATGAAGGTCGGGGTAACTAGAAGAGAAATGAAGGTCGGGGTATGTGGCCTGTTTCTATATACAACTAGACGAAGGGAGTTTGATTCAACATGTGAATACAGGTTTCCTTGACATTACTTGTGTAGATAACCGGCTTAATGATGGACATGCAGGTAGGTTCCTTCTATTCTCTCTCTGTCCTTTAGAAGAATTAAGACCTGTTGCCTTTTTCATTTACCAAGACACATAGTCAAACCCTGCATTAATTAAAGGCTGTCAGCCCATCCCTACTGCACCTGTCAAGGATAGGCAAGGTTTTATTATATATATATATATATATATATATATATATATATATATATTAAATAAATAAAGTGTGTGGAAAATCCACTCAAACTATCTTTTGGTGTTTTCTATTAGTCCATTGTTGATACAGTCCCAATATGCTTTGCATGTCAGCAATCACATGTTCAAGATAATGGACTGTCTAGAAGCAAAGTGTCACTGGCCACAGCATCATGGCAAGATAATGGACTTTCTAGCAGCAAAGTGTCACTGGCCACAGCATCATGGCAAGATAATGGACTTTCTAGAAGCAAAGTGTCACTGGCCACAGCATCATGATGACGCAAAACAACTTGACTGCTGACACGCAAAACATATTGGGACTGAATCAACAGTGGACTATTGGAACAATACCAACACATACTGTAGTCTGAGTGGTTTGTCCCTTTAATCTGTAGAACATCATGTAAACTAGGTTCATTAAGAAGGTCAGATGATCAGACTGGTCCAGTTTATCACGATGGGGAGTTACTGTCGGATGATCAGACTGGTCCAGTTTATCACGATGGGGAGTTACTGTCGGATGATCAGACTGGTCCAGTTTATCACGATGGGGAGTTACTGTCGGATGATCAGACTGGTCCAGTTTATCACGATGGGGAGTTACGATCGGATGATCAGACTGGTCCAGTTTGTCACGATGGGGAGTTACGGTCAGATGATCAGACTGGTCCAGTTTGTCACGATGGGGAGTTACTGTCGGATGATCAGACTGGTCCAGTTTATCACGATGGGGAGTTACTGTCGGATGATCAGACTGGTCCAGTTTGTCACGATGGGGAGTTACGGTCAGATGATCAGACTGGTCCAGTTTATCACGATGGGGAGTTACTGTCGGATGATCAGACTGGTCCAGTTTATCACGATGGGGAGTTACGGTCGGATGATCAGACTGGTCCAGTTTATCACGATGGGGAGTTACTGTCGGATGATCAGACTGGTCCAGTTTATCACGATGGGGAGTTACTGTCGGATGATCAGACTGGTCCAGTTTATCACGATGGGGAGATACGGTCGGATGATCAGACTGGTCCAGTTTATCACGATGGGGAGTTACTGTCGGATGATCGATGATCAGGGTCCAGTTTATCACGGGGAGTTACTGTTTATCACGATGATCAGACTGGTCCAGTTTGTCACGATGGGGAGTTACTGTCGGATGATCAGACTGGTCCAGTTTATCACGATGGGGAGTTACTGTCGGATGATCAGACTGGTCCAGTTTATCACGATGGGGAGATACGGTCGGATGATCAGACTGATCCAGTTTATCACGATGGGGAGTTACTGTTGGATGATCAGACTGGTCTAGTCTGCTGTATCTTGTTTCACAGAGGGGCCGCCAATCGGGCTGTGTCAACCGATTCCCTTTATTGTCCAGTCTGGTCAAAAGTAGTGCACTAAATAGGGAATATGGTGCCATTTGGGACACTACCTCAGACAGCTCTAAGTCATCAGTCTCTGACAGCTAAGAGGCTAGTCGTCCCGCCTCAGTGCTACTGACCATAAATCTACCAGAGGTCATCACAACCACTGTCATTTAGTGTAAACAAACTGGACACTTCCGTGGTCACCATGACAATAAAAACTATGACATCTACAGCTTCAGTGCTAACGTGTCGCTGCAGCCTCTTGGCCAGTTGGTTTGTAAAAGAGGATGTATCTATAACCTACATTATTAGATAAAGCTAATGAATGAGGTTTTGCTCCACCTCTTCTTATGAAATGACTGATTTGAGAACTACTATTACCTCTACCTACATATACATGTGGAGGCTATATACAGGGGTTACGGTACTGAGTCAATGTGGAGGCTATATACAGGGTGTTACGGTACTGAGTCAATGTGGAGGCTATATACAGGGTGTTACGGTACTGAGTCAATGTGGAGGCTATATACAGGGTGTTACGGTACTGAGTCAATGTGGAGGCTATATACAGGGTGTTACGGTACTGAGTCAATGTGGAGGCTATATACAGGGTGTTACGGTACAGAGTCAATGTGGAGGCTATATACAGGGTGTTACGGTACTGAGTCAATGTGGAGGCTATATACAGGGAGTACAGAGTCAATGTGGAGGCTATATACAGGGTATTACGGTACAGAGTCAATGTGGAGGCTATATACAGGGTGTTACGGTACAGAGTCAATGTGGAGGCTATATACAGGGTGTTACGGTACAGAGTCAATGTGGAGGCTATATACAGGGTGTTACGGTACTGAGTCAATGTGGAGGCTATATACAGGGTGTTAAAGGTACTGAATGTCAATGTGGAGGCTATATACAGGGTGTTACGGTACTGAGTCAATGTGGAGGCTATATACAGGGTGTTACGGTACTGAGTCAATGTGGAGGCTATATACAGGGTGTTACGGTACAGAGTCAATGTGGAGGCTATATACAGGGTGTTACGGTACTGAGTCAATGTGGAGGCTATATACAGGGTGTTACGGTACAGAGTCAATGTGGAGGCTATATACAGGGTGTTACGGTACTGAGTCAATGTGGAGGCTATATACAGGGGGTACCGGTACAGAGTCAATGTGGAGGCTATATACAGGGTGTTACGGTACTGAGTCAATGTGGAGGCTATATACAGGGGTACTGGTACAGAGTCAATGTGGAGGCTATATACAGGGTGTTACGGTACAGAGTCAATGTGGAGGCTATATACAGGGTGTTACGGTACAGAGTCAATGTGGAGGCTATATACAGGGTGTTACGGTACAGAGTCAATGTGGAGGCTATATACAGGGTGTTACGGTACAGAGTCAATGTGGAGGCTATATACAGGGGGTACCGGTACAGAGTCAATGTGGAGGCTATATACAGGGTGTTACGGTACAGAGTCAATGTGGAGGCTATATACAGGGTGTTACGGTACAGAGTCAATGTGGAGGCTATATACAGGGTGTTACGGTACAGAGTCAATGTGGAGGCTATATACAGGGGGTACCGGTACAGAGTCAATGTGGAGGCTATATACAGGGTGTTACGGTACAGAGTCAATGTGGAGGCTATATACAGGGGGTACCGGTACAGAGTCAATGTGGAGGCTATATACAGGGGGTACCGGTACAGAGTCAATGTGGAGGCTATATACAGGGTGTTACGGTACAGAGTCAATGTGGAGGCTATATACAGGGGGTACCGGTACAGAGTCAATGTGGAGGCTATATACAGGGTGTTACGGTACAGAGTCAATGTGGAGGCTATATACAGGGTGTTACGGTACAGAGTCAATGTGGAGGCTATATACAGGGGTACCGGTACAGAGTCAATGTGGAGGCTATATACAGGGTGTTACGGTACAGAGTCAATGTGGAGGCTATATACAGGGGTACCGGTACAGAGTCAATGTGGAGGCTATATACAGGGTGTTACGGTACAGAGTCAATGTGGAGGCTATATACAGGGTGTTACGGTACAGAGTCAATGTGGAGGCTATATACAGGGGGTACCGGTACAGAGTCAATGTGGAGGCTATATACAGGGGGTACCGGTACAGAGTCAATGTGGAGGCTATATACAGGGGGTACAGAGTCAATGTGGAGGCTATATACAGGGGGTACTGGTACAGAGTCAATGTGGAGGCTATATACAGGGGGTACCGGTTCAGAGTCGATATGCGGGGGGCAGCGCATGTGACAAATACATTTAGATTTTAAAAATATGCAAATGATGTTGTGTTTTCCAGCTCCTGATGATCCCGTTGATAATGTCTGTCCTGTACGTGTGGGCTCAGCTGAACAGAGAAACCATAGTCTCCTTCTGGTTTGGGACACGCTTCAAAGCATGTTATCTACCCTGGGTCATCCTTGGATTCAACTACATTATTGGGGGCTCGTAAGTAGTTCTATTATTTAATCAACAATCCGACATGTTATAACTACAATTGACATATAACACAAATGTCTAAGCCATTAGTCAAATCCTAAATGTCTTGGTTGTTCTCATCTCCAGTGTTGTCAATGAACTGATTGGGAACCTGGTGGGCCATCTCTACTTCTTCCTGATGTTTAAATACCCCATGGACCTGGGAGGCAGGTCCTTCCTGTCAACACCTGACTTCCTGTGAGTTCCTCTGCCTGTCTAGTGTCCCAGTCATGTGTTGCTTTAATCCTGACGGGTAGAAATGTCATGAATAGAGGTGACACGATTCCTTATACTACATGTCAGAGATGTGTAATGTGTGTCTGTTCTACACAAATATATTTCTACGTGAACATTCCTGCTGAACACAGCCCTGTTGTCCTCATTCTACATTTCAGAGATGCATGTCTGTTTTAATACAGTGTACTTTCTTCTGTCTCTACAGGTACCGCTTCCTGCCCAACAGACGAGGGGGCGTGTCTGGGTTTGGAGCGCCACCCAGCAGGAGACCTGCAGCTCCCGAGGCCGGTGGCGGTGGCGGTGGTGGAGGAGGTATGGGAGGACGTCATGCCTGGGGAGCTGGCTTCCGTCTAGGGGACGACTGAGGAGATTGTCCTACCGAGTAGCAGGACAAAGACTCTTGTCTCCGCTCCTCAAGACTACCGCCGATGCACAAATTATGCAGAAGAAAGCAGATTGTTTTTGTATCCAACTCCCCTTCCTTTGAACTGTTCAGAAAAGAGATGTCTCAGCTGTGGATATGATCAGCATGTTATTCTTTCAGTGCTCTCTTTTACACAAGATGCCATATCTGATTACACTGTAATTACAGGGCTCCTCCTAACCAGCGTGTTGTCGCAGCCAGCCTTTTCAGAGCGTGGGTTTGGCGATTTAGAAAAGCATTGTTCTGGGAGAGAACAGCCGAAGCACTAAGGACTGAATTCTCTTTGCTCCTTAAATAGAACACAGAGCAACACTCACGCTGGCTGTGTAGATAGAGGCTCATATATAATAACACAAAACTATATTTCTTGTTCACCCCCCTCCCTGGGTCTACGCGGTTGTATGATCACACCACACTGAGTGTTTGTTTTGAATGGGGGAGTAGGGTTGAAGTTGTGGGGGATTGAAATATGTAATCTTCAACACAGTATAATGATGCAACAGTGTGGTTTGTATTTTGAGATAAAAGCCTACGGTTCGTGCTCCGACTGTCCCAGTAGATGTTTTGGATCCATATCAAACTGCAGTGTCATGGTTCTGTTTCTCCTTTCATTTAGCTCTGCAACATGGCAATTAAATGAAACTGCAAGATTTGACGAATAACCCCAGTTGGTGTGAAATGGGTATCAACTGTTTCCACAGTAATTTGCTTGTTGCCAACTTGATTTCCATTCAGAAGATGAACCAGGCTAAATAGCAGCACTCTTGTCTTGAGGAATATTTAGTTATTCACCAGGGTCAATTCAACAAGTTAACTGAAATTACAATTTGTTTTTACAATGGAATTGACCCCGACACACATGTACAGTGACCCTTGACCTTATACCAGAGGATGTCTTTCAGTTGAGTATCTTCTGATTGTGTTTCTGGCTGGGTCTCTGCTTCTCAAACTTTTGTACAATGAGTAAACAGACCGTAACAACTTCAGTTTTTGTTGCATAAAAAAATCTTTGAACATTGTTCTGAAGTAATCCAATCCTGTGCATGTCTCTGGACCGAAACATTGTTAAAGGACACAGAGGAAGGGGGGGAAATGCAGAATAAGGCAGCCCATATACACTGAGAACACAACACTGTGACAGACTGACCAGGTGAAAGCTATGATCCTTTGTAGATAAAGGGGAGACCGGCTGGAGGAGGATTGTGGGTGAATGGGCAACACAATGTAAGCACCTTTGTAGATAAAGGGGAGACCGGCTGGAGGAGGATTGTGGGTGAATGGGCAACACAATGTAAGCACCTTTGTAGATAAAGGGGAGACCGGCTGGAGGAGGATTGTGGGTGAATGGGCAACACAATGTAAGCACCTTTGTAGATAAAGGGGAGACCGGCTGGAGGAGGATTGTGGGTGAATGGGCAACACAATGTAAGCACCTTTGTAGATAAAGGGGAGACCGGCTGGAGGAGGATTGTGGGTGAATGGGCAACACAATGTAAGCACCTTTGTAGATAAAGGGGAGACCGGCTGGAGGAGGATTGTGGGTGAATGGGCAACACAATGTAAGCACCTTTGTAGATAAAGGGGAGACCGGCTGGAGGAGGATTGTGGGTGAATGGGCAACACAATGTAAGCACCTTTGTAGATAAAGGGGAGACCGGCTGGAGGAGGATTGTGGGTGAATGGGCAACACAATGTAAGCACCTTTGAACGAGGTACGCTCCGGTTTGTGACAAGAATTGCAAACGCTGCTGGGTTTTTCCACACAAGTTTCCCGTGTGAATCGAGAATGATCCAGCCAACTTGACTGTGGGAAGCTTTGGAGTCAACGTGGAGCAGCATCCCTGTGAAACGCTTTCAACACCTTGTAGTCCATGCTCTGAAGAGTTGAGGCTGTTCTGAGGGCAAAAGGGGATGAAACTCAATATTTGGTCTTCCCAGTGTGCATTTCCCCTAAAGTTGATTGACATGCCCGCTTAATCTAGTCAGCATAACACCAAAATCAGTCTGTTTTTGTTGTTGCATGGGCCAGTCCTCAATCCAGCACATCTACTGTGGAAGGTGGCAGAGCTGCAGCTGTGTTTGTCAGACCAGGAGACATCCTAAAAATCATTTCTCACAAATATCTTTAGTGTCCAAAAGGTCTGGGCTACAAACTAATACGACCAGTCTATGGAAAGATGACTCACAAACACAATGGTGTTCTCCATTTTGCTCTACGACCACAAGTGTCACGGTACCAGGCTGGAAAGGTTCCACAGTCAAATTCAACCTCTTTCCCCCCCGAGCTTACTTACATCTCACAGAAATAGACCAGACACTTTAAAACATACTTCCTTTTGATTAGTATTTTATAATACATACAGGGGTCCTCAGCATGACCATCTAAAAAACTATTCCATATGTTAGCTTAGTAGAAACCCAGCCCTGGGCCCTTAGGGTTGAGTATCTCTGAGTAGTGCTCCAGCCCTGGGCCCTTAGGGTTGAGCATCTCTCTGAGTAGTGACCCTGCCCTGGGCTCTTAGGGTTGAATATTTCTGAGTAGTGACCCAGCCCTGGGCCCTTAGGGTTGAGCATCTCTCTGAGTAGTGACCCTGGGCCCTTAGGGTTGAGTATCTCTCTGAGTAGTGACTCTGGGCCCTTAGGGTTGAGCATCTCTCTGAGTAGTGACCCTGGGCCCTTAGGGTTGAGCATCTCTCTGAGTAGTGACCCTGGGCCCTTAGGGTTGAGTATCTCTCTGAGTAGTGACCCTGGGCCCTTAGGGTTGAATATCTCTGAGTAGTGACCCTGGGCCCTTAGGGTTGAATATCTCTGAGTAGTGACCCTGGGCCCTTAGGGTTGAGTATCTCTCTGAGTAGTGACCCTGGGCCCTTAGGGTTGAGCATCTCTCTGAGTAGTGACCCTGGGCCCTTAGGGTTGAGTATCTCTCTGAGTAGTGACCCTGGGCCCTTAGGGTTGAATCTCTCTGAGTAGTGACCCTGGGCCCTTAGGGTTGAGTATCTCTCTGAGTAGTGACCCTGGGCCCTTAGGGTTGAATATCTCTGAGTAGTGACCCTGGGCCCTTAGGGTTGAATATCTCTGAGTAGTGACCCTGGGCCCTTAGGGTTGAGTATCTCTCTCTGAGTAGTGACCCTGGGCCCTTAGGGTTGAATATCTCTGAGTAGTGACCACTGCACAACGGACCAAGAGACATCCTTCAGTTGGTTGTGTTTTATTGAGTTACAGCAGACGGATAAAAAAAACAAAAAACAGGAAGCAAAGAGATTCTTGGTAGCAGTACAGTATTCCACATACATGTGTGAACATGATTCACTAATAGAAGCAGCATGGAACTGAAGGAGTGAGCCATTGAAATGGAGCCTAACTACACCTAGGATATCTATGGATATCTAGAAAGCCAACACGAGAAAAGACCAGTCACTGATGCAACGGACGCTGCAATTCAAAAATGAGACTGAACTACAAAAAACATGTACAGTGCATTTTCTTGTTTTTCTAAATGTATTCATGTCCATTCTGTGGCTGACTGTCGTCTCAGGCAGCAGGAGCATTCAGCATGAGAGAGGGAGAACTGTTACTGTAATGTAAGTATGTGATTCTTAGCCTGGGTAGCAGACCTGTTTGTGCCATCATTCCATCTGGAACCCAGGCTAGGAGATTCTATGGTCTGGTAGAGAACCACTAGTCCCTTTAGTCCAAATGGATGAACACACTGGATATCAGAAGTGTTACTAGTCTATCCACTTGAAATAAGTGCCATCTATGACCAGCTGTCAGTCACTAAATGTTTGGTTAAAAAGAAAATAATTACCAACTGATGAATTGGTTTACAATTTCCATCATAGTCATAAAAACCAAAACATTCCTCTTTTAGGGGTTATTGACTCCTGTTAGAAATGTAAAAACCAGCAACCCCGAAAATGTTTACAAAGCTTTTGCAATACAGAAAAATATTTACAAGGGCCCTTTTTTTTATTTATTAAGTGTAATAATAATAATAATAATAATAATGCATCAAGTCCAGCTTTGGCACTCAATGGTCTTGCCAGTCAGTGTTTGGCGTGGACTCTACTGTCCACTGTGCTGATGTCACAGGCCAGGTAGGAGATCATTGGTTCCAGATTCAATAATCTTCAGAATCTTCTGCCTGAGAAACTCAGTATCCTCTGAAACAAAGGAAAATGTCAAAACACAAGACTTGTTATACAGATGGCTGACTACACCCTTCGTTGTTAACCTATCATTCTGCAGTTAACATACCCATACAGCAGGCTATCAGAGGTGCTTTTCTGTTCACCAGGGGAAAAATCCCCAGTGATAACCACATGTGTATAATCTCAATAGCCTCTTCCTGCCAAGATGTTTTTCTGAAGGCTAAATTACAGGCATCCCGCGTGGTTCAAAGCCACAGCTGCTTGATTGTTGCTTGCCAGCGCTCTGTTAAAGGGAAAACTATCACTACTACATAACCAATTCCCCTTCATCTGGGACATCTTTTTTTGACTGAGTTACTTACAGGCATCAAGACGAGATAATTATGCATTTCAGTGTTAATGATCACAGGAATTGTAAACTTGCAGGACAGTAGCTTATCATAGACTACTCACCATGCTCTTCTCATCCAGTCACCCGACCAGGTTGGTCTCCCATCAGCACCTCTGCTTCCGAGCCGATCTTCTGGTTCTCCAAAGCACCTTTAGTCTCGTCCCCTACAGCCATGGTCACCTTCACCCATCTGCTTCTGTCCACGTTGGCCTGTCCATGTTGGTCCCTGCCCCTGCTGATGTCTGTCATACTCTGGCCCAGCTTACTGGTAAACCACTGGACTATGTCCTGGTTGATGAGTTTCGACTGCAAAGGAAGCTTCTCTGCGTCCTCTGCTGAAAGCAGCGTGGTCTTGGCTTCTGTGAAGTGCTGCTGGAGAATGCTGCTTGGGGGTCGTTCAGTGATGCCTGACGAGCTCTGACCGTTCTGTCCTGCTTTGCCGTTGACTTTGTGGAACTGGTCCATCCAGTCCAAGGTTCCGTTCTTCAGGGCGGATCGGTTTTCCTTGAACCAGCGGACAATCTCTGTGCGAGACAAACCCGTCTGTCCCTCCAGCTGGCTGTACTCTTCTGGCGACGGCCACTGGGTCTGAGTGAACACCTCTTTGAGAAGCCCTTGGGATTTCCTGTCGATGGGCTCAGGACTGGTGGAAGTGGTGACGATGGGAAGAGGTGAGCACCGGACTTTGCTGTCCTGTTCGTAAACACAATTCAGTATCCCTCGTTGCTCCTCAAGGCTCTTCGGACACATGGAGTTTGCCAGGGCTTGCTCCAAGTTGTCCCGCAGTGCTCTGCGCTCTGAGAACCAGCAGTCGATCTCAGTCTTGGAGAGCCTTGTGTCCACAACGAGGTTGTCAACGTCAATTTCAGTGGGGGAGCTGGTCCTCTGAAAACTCTCCTCTAGCATCTTGAGCTGCTCAGAGGATTTGCCTTTGAGCCTCTCCAGGAGAGGAAACTGGGTGGGGACAGCCTTTTTGGGCTGACTGTCTTTCAATGCCTGGGGCTCAATCTTGATCACCTGTGGCGTCACCTTGTGATTGAGGAGTCGTTGCTCACTGAACCACTTCTTGATTTCTCCTCTAGAGAGGCCGGTGGACTCAATGAGGCGGTACACTTCCTCCTCTTCAGGGAACTGGCACTGGGTGTAACTCGCTTTCAGTACAGCAATCTGATCCGGGGTTTTATTGGCGTCTGAAGTGAAGCTGGGTTTAGGCGAAGCCACCAGTCTAGGTGTAGGTGCCTGAATGGTCTGGATTATGGAGGGACGTTTTATCTCTGAAGCGGCCACTACTGGAGCTACCAAGGGTCGCTTGACTGACTGTACGACCTGGTTTGCCATGGTTAGTGTGATGGGAGAACAACTGACAGCTGAGCCGTTCGCAACCGGCGTCAACACATAACTGGTCTGTCCCAGGAGGTTGAAGGGGACGGATTGAACTAGGGACTGTTGTCCTTTGGTGGACTGAGCCATCTGGGCGCCGCTCAGCACGGTGAAGGTGGTCTGTGGGACCGACTGGATGGTGCCGTTGAACATCTTCTTCCGAGCTTCTTCCACCTCTTCAGGGGACCAGCTGATGCCTTGCTTCAGTCTCTGGAGGGTGAACCACACCTTGATCTGTTCCTCGGGGTGCTTGGAGGCAACGGTAAGCCAGGACAGCTCCGCTTGGGTCGGGTACGGGAACTTGGTGAAGGATGTGATGAGTGTCATGTTACTGTCCAGTGAAGGGTTGTACTTGGAGGTGTTCAAAGGGACAGCGATTTTTGGTACTAAGTTGTAGTTAGGCGGGCGCTGAAGAGAAGGCATGATATGAGAGACGCCATCTTTTAGGGTCGCTTCTGGGATGATCACGGTCCCGGTCACATTCACGGCGGCGATCTGCTTTCTGGGGAGCTCGTGGTCGAGTCTGTCCGGTTGACTTTCTGTGAATAACCGTTTGTTGTCTGTTTTTGGCTTACTAATCTTCACCGTGGTGGATTTGCTCAGGGGGAAAGTGGCGAAGTCTTCTCCCGTCTGAATGCCGTTGGTTGAATCACAGACCACAGCGTTGCCTGCTCCTTCTATCGACTGCTCTAGGATGGTCTGATTGTTCAGCTTGATTCTCTTGAACTTGAAGTTGCTCTCCCCTGGATGACACCTCTCGTTGTGCTCTGTCAAGGTGTCAAACTTCTTTGTGTTGAAGTTGCACACAGCACACAGGTAGAGCGGGTTGAGAATGACATTGGGGTGATTGGAGTCCACGTGTTCCTTGAACTCATTCAGGTTCTGCGTAGAGAACGGACAGTACTTGCATTCATAGCCTCCCTGCTGCTTCCTCGGAGGCCTTGAATCCACCGCATTAGGTTTCTCAGGGGCCGGCGACTCCTGACGTGAACCACTAGGCTCTGTCCCGGAGCTCCAGTCCTCTCCAGGAAGCATCTCTGTGGATCCATTCACCACTGTGCTTTTTTTGTCCTTCGCCGATACCTCCACCTCCATCTCCATCTCACCTGGATCCTCTTGCCCCATCATGTCATCACCTCGAAAAACAGCATCAGCTCTACAAGGGGTCGTGGTCTTCCTTCGGCTGGCCATGGCGTGCGTAAGTCACCTGGGACTGTTAGACGGACGTCGTAGGGAAAACGAGGGGATGTTTCGGTCTTGTGAAGAATATGCACTTGTTCCAGCTGACTGTTAATGTCAGCTCCAATGAGGGAATTCATGAGACTTCATCCCAGATCACCCAATCTGAGGGAGAGAGAGAAAGGAGAAATTAAAAGAAACAAGGACAATCCTGCAATAACCTGAAAACAGACCATATTAAAAGCCCACACCGCTGGTTCAATAGTCAGCATCACTTTTCTTCCTGTTCTCTACTTAACATAAATGGCCATGGTAATAAGGCCTAACTCTGCAATGAAAATGTCCCTAAACCAGTGTACATATTCTTAGTCATTGTTCTCCATCCCTCTGTCACAGGGCCGAGCTTGGCCCTTCTGTGACAAAACAAGCATTTCAAACTCAATGACGGTAATCCTGGAAACCCTAAACTGCCTCCGATCCCGTCTCCCTAGTAGCAGATTACATATGTAACTGTCTCCCTAGTAGCAGATTACACATGTAACTGTCTCCCTAGTAGCAGATTACACATGTAACTGTCTCCCTAGTAGCAGATTACACATGTAACTGTCTCCCTAGTAGCAGATTACACATGTAACTGTCTCCCTAGTAGCAGATTACACATGTAACTGTCTCCCTAGTAGCAGATTACACATGTAACCGTCTCCCTAGTAGCAGATTACACATGTAACCGTCTCTCTAGTAGCAGATTACACATGTAACCGTCTCCCTAGTAGCAGATTACACATGTAACCGTCTCCCTAGTAGCAGATTACACATGTAACTGTCTCCCTAGTAGCAGATTACACATGTAACTGTCTCCCTAGTAGCAGATTACACATGTAACTGTCTCTAGTAGCAGATTACACATGTAACTGTCTCCCTAGTAGCAGATTACATTTGTAACTGTCTCCCTAGTAGCAGATTACACATGTAACTGTCTCCCTAGTAGCAGATTACACATGTAACTGTCTCCCTAGTAGCAGATTACACATGTAACTGTCTCCCTAGTAGCAGATTACACATGTAACTGTCTACCTAGTAGCAGATTACACATGTAACTGTCTACCTAGTAGCAGATTACATATGTCATCTCTCTGTTACAGATGCTATATGTAACTGTCTCCCTAGTAGCAGATTACACATGTAACTGTCTCCCTAGTAGCAGATTACACATGTAACTGTCTCCCTAGTAGCAGATTACACATGTAACTGTCTCCCTAGTAGCAGATTACACATGTAACTGTCTCCCTAGTAGCAGATTACACATGTAACAGTCTCCCTAGTAGCAGATTACACATGTAACCGTCTCCCTAGTAGCAGATTACACATGTAACTGTCTCCCTAGTAGCAGATTACACATGTAACCGTCTCCCTAGTAGCAGATTACACATGTAACTGTCTCCCTAGTAGCAGATTACACATGTAACTGTCTCCCTAGTAGCAGATTACACATGTAACTGTCTCCCTAGTAGCAGATTACACATGTAACTGTCTCCCTAGTAGCAGATTACACATGTAACTGTCTCCCTAGTAGCAGATTACACATGTAACTGTCTCCCTAGTAGCAGATTACACATGTAACTGTCTCCCTAGTAGCAGATTACACATGTAACTGTCTCCCTAGTAGCAGATTACACATGTAACAGTCTCCCTAGTAGCAGATTACACATGTCATCTCTCTGTTAGATGCAATATGTAACAGTCTCCCTAGTAGCAGATTACATATGTCATCTCTCTGTTAGATGCAATATGTAACTGTCTCCCTAGTAGCAGATTACACATGTCATCTCTCTGTTAGATGCAATATGTAACTGTCTCCCTAGTAGCAGATTACACATGTAACAGTCTCCCTAGTAGCAGATTACACATGTAACAGTCTCCCCAGTAGCAGATTACACATGTAACAGTCTCCCTAGTAGCAGATTACACATGTAACAGTCTCCCTAGTAGCAGATTACACATGTAACTGTCTCCCTTGAATTTTAGCAACCAGGAAATAGTGATTTTTCCACAAAGTGCATCTTTAGGACCCCCATGGGGAAACTGTGTTGCAGTGTCATGTCAACATTTAAAGTGGTGTTTAAATGGGTTAATATAAAACATTTAAAAGACTAGCCCGCTGGCCTCGCGGAGTCGATGGGAACATCGGCCCGCTGGCCTCGCGGAGTCGATGGGAACATCAGCCCGAGCTACTTAGGAGGGATATCACGCCTGGCACAAATGATTGTCTAGTTGTGTTTTCCCTGCTGAGGGGTGTCCTATACCTGCACCCAGAGGGGACTAGTTCAAAGTCCAGGTACAGGGGGTGGCTTGGGTCTAAAATGATTTTGTGAGCCTTACGGAGGGACCTGACCTTAAAAGATCTCATCCAGGCCTCTGTTTGACTCCTAGTACCTTGCTTGCTGTGTTGATAATCCTTCTCAACATATTTGTCTGGTTGACAGTGGCATTGCCAAACCAACAGACAATACAAAAAGTTAAAATACTCTCAAAAGATTTGTAAAACATAGTGAAAATAGTACAGTCTACATTAAAGGCCTAAAGCCAGTAGTACATACACCCAAAGCCAAGACAGCTCCATGTTGGTGCAACACATACTGTAGCTAAATCTGACAACGCACCAAAACAGAATCGGCTCCAAGGTAACAGATGTGAAAACTTCAGAGAAGCCTTAAGGATGCAATATAATACAGTACATGGATTTCATTTCCCTGAGCATTTGTTTTTTTATGAAACGATAGAGGAGCTAATTCAAGAGAGCGATAACCAGGCACGTCAGTTAAGAACACATTCTTATTTTCAATGACAGCCTGAGAACAGTGGGTTAACTGCCTCTTCAGGGGCAGAACAACAGATTTGTACCTTGTCAGCTCGGGGGTTTGAACTCGCAACCTTCCAGTTACTAGTCCAAAGCTCTAACCACTAGGCTACCTGCCGTCCCTACGCTCTAACCACTAGGCTACCTGCCGTCCCTACGCTCTAACCACTAGGCTACCTGCCGTCCCTACGCTCTAACCACTAGGCTACCTGCCGTCCCTACGCTCTAACCACTAGGCTACCTGCCGTCCCTACGCTCTAACCACTAGGCTACCTGCCGTCCCTACGCTCTAACCACTAGGCTACCTGCCGTCCCTACGCTCTAACCACTAGGCTACCTGCCGTCCCTGCGCTCTAACCACTAGGCTACCTGCCGTCCCTGCGCTCTAACCACTAGGCTACGCTGCCGTCCCTACGCTCTAACCACTAGGCTACGCTGCCGTCCCTACGCTCTAACCACTAGGCTACCTGCCGTCCCTACGCTCTAACCACTAGGCTACCTGCCGTCCCTACGCTCTAACCACTAGGCTACCTGCCGTCCCTACGCTCTAACCACTAGGCTACCTGCCGTCCCTACGCTCTAACCACTAGGCTACGCTGCCGTCCCTACGCTCTAACCACTAGGCTACGCTGCCGTCCCTCCGCTCTAACCACTAGGCTACGCTGCCGTCCCTCCGCTCTAACCACTAGGCTACCTGCCGTCCCTCCGCTCTAACCACTAGGCTACCTGCCGTCCCTCCGCTCTAACCACTAGGCTACCTGCCGTCCCTCCACTCTAACCACTAGGCTACCTGCCGTCCCTCCACTCTAACCACTAGGCTACCTGCCGTCCCTCCACTCTAACCACTAGGCTACCTGCCGTCCCTCCACTCTAACCACTAGGCTACCTGCCGTCCCTCCACTCTAACCACTAGGCTACCTGCCGTCCCTCCGCTCTAACCACTAGGCTACCTGCCGTCCCTCCGCTCTAACCACTAGGCTACCTGCCGTCCCTCCGCTCTAACCACTAGGCTACCTGCCGTCCCTCCGCTCTAACCACTAGGCTACGCTGCCGTCCCTCCGCTCTAACCACTAGGCTACGCTGCCGTCCCTCCGCTCTAACCACTAGGCTACGCTGCCGTCCCTACGCTCTAACCACTAGGCTACCTGCCGTCCCTACGCTCTAACCACTAGGCTACCTGCCGTCCCTACGCTCTAACCACTAGGCTACCTGCCGTCCCTACGCTCTAACCACTAGGCTACGCTGCCGTCCCTACGCTCTAACCACTAGGCTACGCTGCCGTCCCTCCGCTCTAACCACTAGGCTACGCTGCCGTCCCTCCGCTCTAACCACTAGGCTACCTGCCGTCCCTCCGCTCTAACCACTAGGCTACCTGCCGTCCCTCCGCTCTAACCACTAGGCTACCTGCCGTCCCTCCACTCTAACCACTAGGCTACCTGCCGTCCCTCCACTCTAACCACTAGGCTACCTGCCGTCCCTCCACTCTAACCACTAGGCTACCTGCCGTCCCTCCACTCTAACCACTAGGCTACCTGCCGTCCCTCCACTCTAACCACTAGGCTACCTGCCGTCCCTCCACTCTAACCACTAGGCTACCTGCCGTCCCTCCACTCTAACCACTAGGCTACCTGCCGTCCCTCCACTCTAACCACTAGGCTACCTGCCGTCCCTCCACTCTAACCACTAGGCTACCTGCCGTCCCTCCACTCTAACCACTAGGCTACCTGCCGTCCCTCCACTCTAACCACTAGGCTACCTGCCGTCCCTCCACTCTAACCACTAGGCTACCTGCCGTCCCTCCACTCTAACCACTAGGCTACGCTGCCTCCCCATAACAAACATCGTAGTCTTTTGGTTCTGCAATAGAACACTTTTATAAGGGCCGATGTGTTCCGACATTCAGCAGTGACTGAGCTGATAGAATCTGATTGGACAGGACAGCAGGTAAGTGATGCTAGGAGGACTTTAATAGAAGAGTAGGCTTTGTGTGATGAATGGTGGATAATGTAGCTTTTTGCTCCAAAATGAAGATACAAATCAGTTCCACAGTGGACTGCCTGACCTTGGATCAGTTATCACTTCTCTAAATCAGGAGAAAACGATCAAATATCACATTTCACTAACTGCCGCTCTTCAAACTGTTCAAAGATTGCTGTGGAAAACCCATTTTTATTCACAACGGTGACTAAGACCCAGTGGTGCTCGGGATGAGAACCAACATGTTTCATTTCAGGAACAACTGTTACAGCCTCCTGTTTAGAACCCAGAACATCCATGTTCCATGCTGTTGGTCTGGTGGTCAGGGCTCTGGTAAGAGATGGTCTGAGTAGAACATCATGTTCCATGCTGTTGGTCTGGTGGTCAGGGCTCTGGTAAGAGATGGTCTGAGTAGAACATCATGTTCCATGCTGTTGGTCTGGTGGTCAGGGCTCTGGTAAGAGATGGTCTGAGTAGAACATCATGTTCCATGCTGTTGGTCTGGTGGTCAGGGCTCTGGTATGAGATGGTCTGAGTAGAACATCATGTTCCATGCTGTTGGTCTGGTGGTCAGGGCTCTGGTAAGAGATGGTCTGAGTAGAACATCATGTTCCATGCTGTTGGTCTGGTGGTCAGGGCTCTGGTAAGAGATGGTCTGAGTAGAACATCATGTTCCATGCTGTTGGTCTGGTGGTCAGGGCTCTGGTAAGAGATGGTCTGAGTAGAACATCATGTTCCATGCTGTTGGTCTGGTGGTCAGGGCTCTGGTAAGAGACGGTCTGAGTAGAACATCATGTTCCATGCTGTTGGTCTGGTGGTCAGGGCTCTGGTAAGAGATGGTCTGAGTAGAACATCATGTTCCATGCTGTTGGTCTGGTGGTCAGGGCTCTGGTAAGAGATGGTCTGAGTAGAACATCATGTTCCATGCTGTTGGTCTGGTGGTCAGGGCTCTGGTAAGAGATGGTCTGAGTAGAACATCATGTTCCATGCTGTTGGTCTGGTGGTCAGGGCTCTGCTAAGAGATGGTCTGAGTAGAACATCATGTTCCATGCTGTTGGTCTGGTGGTCAGGGCTCTGGTAAGAGATGGTCTGAGTAGAACATCATGTTCCATGCTGTTGGTCTGGTGGTCAGGGCTCTGGTAAGAGATGGTCTGAGTAGAACATCATGTTCCATGCTGTTGGTCTGGTGGTCAGGGCTCTGGTAAGAGATGGTCTGAGTAGAACATCATGTTCCATGCTGTTGGTCTGGTGGTCAGGGCTCTGGTAAGAGATGGTCTGAGTAGAACATCATGTTCCATGCTGTTGGTCTGGTGGTCAGGGCTCTGGTAAGAGACGGTCTGAGTAGAACATCATGTTCCATGCTGTTGGTCTGGTGGTCAGGGCTCTGGTAAGAGATGGTCTGAGTAGAACATCATGTTCTATGCTGGTGGTCAGGGCTCTGGTAAGAGATGGTCTGAGTAGAACATCACGTTCCATGCTGTTGGTCTGGTGGTCAGGGCTCTGGTAAGAGATGGTCTGAGTAGAACATCATGTTCCATGCTGTTGGTCTGGTGGTCAGGGCTCTGGTATGAGATGGTCTGAGTAGAACATCATGTTCCATGCTGTTGGTCTGGTGGTCAGGGCTCTGGTAAGAGATGGTCTGAGTAGAACATCATGTTCCATGCTGTTGGTCTGGTGGTCAGGGCTCTGGTAAGAGATGGTCTGAGTAGAACATCATGTTCCATGCTGTTGGTCTGGTGGTCAGGGCTCTGGAGATGGTCGAGAGATGGGTCTGGTGGTCAGGGCTCTGGTAAGAGACGGTAGAACATCATGTTCCATGCTGTTGGTCTGGTGGTCAGGGCTCTGGTAAGAGATGGTCTGAGTAGAACATCATGTTCCATGCTGTTGGTCTGGTGGTCAGGGCTCTGGTAAGAGATGGTCTGAGTAGAACATCATGTTCCATGCTGTTGGTCTGGTGGTCAGGGCTCTGGTAAGAGATGGTCTGAGTAGAACATCATGTTCCATGCTGTTGGTCTGGTGGTCAGGGCTCTGGTAAGAGATGGTCTGAGTAGAACATCATGTTCCATGCTGTTGGTCTGGTGGTCAGGGCTCTGGTAAGAGATGGTCTGAGTAGAACATCATGTTCCATGCTGTTGGTCTGGTGGTCAGGGCTCTGGTAAGAGATGGTCTGAGTAGAACATCATGTTCCATGCTGTTGGTCTGGTGGTCAGGGCTCTGGTAAGAGATGGTCTGAGTAGAACATCATGTTCCATGCTGTTGGTCTGGTGGTCAGGGCTCTGGTAAGAGATGGTCTGAGTAGAACATCATGTTCCATGCTGTTGGTCTGGTGGTCAGGGCTCTGGTAAGAGATGGTCTGAGTAGAACATCATGTTCCATGCTGTTGGTCTGGTGGTCAGGGCTCTGGTAAGAGATGGTCTGAGTAGAACATCATGTTCCATGCTGTTGGTCTGGTGGTCAGGGCTCTGGTAAGATGGTCTGATGGAACATCATGTTCTATGCTGGTGGTCAGGGCTCTGGTAGAGATGGTCTGACATCATGTTCCATGCTGTTGGTCTGGTGGTCAGGGCTCTGCTAAGAGATGGTCTGAGTAGAACATCATGTTCCATGCTGTTGGTCTGGTGGTCAGGGCTCTGGTAAGAGATGGTCTGAGTAGAACATCATGTTCCATGCTGTTGGTCTGGTGGTCAGGGCTCTGGTAAGAGATGGTCTGAGTAGAACATCATGTTCCATGCTGTTGGTCTGGTGGTCAGGGCTCTGGTAAGAGATGGTCTGAGTAGAACATCATGTTCCATGCTGTTGGTCTGGTGGTCAGGGCTCTGGTAAGAGATGGTCTGAGTAGAACATCATGTTCCATGCTGTTGGTCTGGTGGTCAGGGCTCTGGTAAGAGATGGTCTGAGTAGAACATCATGTTCCATGCTGTTGGTCTGGTGGTCAGGGCTCTGGTAAGAGATGGTCTGAGTAGAACATCATGTTCCATGCTGTTGGTCTGGTGGTCAGGGCTCTGGTAAGAGACGGTCTGAGTAGAACATCATGTTCCATGCTGTTGGTCTGGTGGTCAGGGCTCTGGTAAGAGATGGTCTGAGTAGAACATCATGTTCTATGCTGGTGGTCAGGGCTCTGGTAAGAGATGGTCTGAGTAGAACATCATGTTCCATGCTGTTGGTCTGGTGGTCAGGGCTCTGGTAAGAGATAGTCTGAGTAGAACATCATGTTCCATGCTGTTGGTCTGGTGGTCAGGGCTCTGGTAAGAGATGGTCTGAGTAGAACATCATGTTCCATGCTGTTGGTCTGGTGGTCAGGGCTCTGGTAAGAGACGGTCTGAGTAGAACATCATGTTCCATGCTGTTGGTCTGGTGGTCAGGGCTCTGGTAAGAGACGGTCTGAGTAGAACATCATGTTCCATGCTGTTGGTCTGGTGGTCAGGGCTCTGGTAAGAGACGGTCTGAGTAGAACATCATGTTCCATGCTGTTGGTCTGGTGGTCAGGGCTCTGGTAAGAGATGGTCTGAGTAGAACATCATGTTCCATGCTGTTGGTCTGGTGGTCAGGGCTCTGGTAAGAGATGGTCTGAGTAGAACATCATGTTCCATGCTGTTGGTCTGGTGGTCAGGGCTCTGGTAAGAGATGGTCTGAGTAGAACATCATGTTCCATGCTGTTGGTCTGGTGGTCAGGGCTCTGGTAAGAGATGGTCTGAGTAGAACATCATGTTCCATGCTGTTGGTCTGGTGGTCAGGGCTCTGCTAAGAGATGGTCTGAGTAGAACATCATGTTCCATGCTGTTGGTCTGGTGGTCAGGGCTCTGGTAAGAGATGGTCTGAGTAGAACATCATGTTCCATGCTGTTGGTCTGGTGGTCAGGGCTCTGGTAAGAGATGGTCTGAGTAGAACATCATGTTCCATGCTGTTGGTCTGGTGGTCAGGGCTCTGGTAAGAGATGGTCTGAGTAGAACATCATGTTCCATGCTGTTGGTCTGGTGGTCAGGGCTCTGGTAAGAGATGGTCTGAGTAGAACATCATGTTCCATGCTGTTGGTCTGGTGGTCAGGGCTCTGGTAAGAGATGGTCTGAGTAGAACATCATGTTCCATGCTGTTGGTCTGGTGGTCAGGGCTCTGGTAAGAGATGGTCTGAGTAGAACATCATGTTCCATGCTGTTGGTCTGGTGGTCAGGGCTCTGGTAAGAGACGGTCTGAGTAGAACATCATGTTCCATGCTGTTGGTCTGGTGGTCAGGGCTCTGGTAAGAGATGGTCTGAGTAGAACATCATGTTCTATGCTGGTGGTCAGGGCTCTGGTAAGAGATGGTCAGTAGAACATCATGTTCCATGCTGTTGGTCTGGTGGTCAGGGCTCTGGTAAGAGACAGTCTGAGTAGAACATCATGTTCCATGCTGTTGGTCTGGTGGTCAGGGCTCTGGTAAGAGATGGTCTGAGTAGAACATCATGTTCCATGCTGTTGGTCTGGTGGTCAGGGCTCTGGTAAGAGACGGTCTGAGTAGAACATCATGTTCCATGCTGTTGGTCTGGTGGTCAGGGCTCTGGTAAGAGACGGTCTGAGTAGAACATCATGTTCCATGCTGTTGGTCTGGTGGTCAGGGCTCTGGTAAGAGACGGTCTGAGTAGAACATCATGTTCCATGCTGTTGGTCTGGTGGTCAGGGCTCTGGTAAGAGATGGTCTGAGTAGAACATCATGTTCCATGCTGTTGGTCTGGTGGTCAGGGCTCTGGTAAGAGATGGTCTGAGTAGAACATCATGTTCCATGCTGTTGGTCTGGTGGTCAGGGCTCTGGTAAGAGATGGTCTGAGTAGAACATCATGTTCCATGCTGTTGGTCTGGTGGTCAGGGCTCTGGTAAGAGATGGTCTGAGTAGAACATCATGTTCCATGCTGTTGGTCTGGTGGTCAGGGCTCTGCTAAGAGATGGTCTGAGTAGAACATCATGTTCCATGCTGTTGGTCTGGTGGTCAGGGCTCTGGTAAGAGATGGTCTGAGTAGAACATCATGTTCCATGCTGTTGGTCTGGTGGTCAGGGCTCTGGTAAGAGATGGTCTGAGTAGAACATCATGTTCCATGCTGTTGGTCTGGTGGTCAGGGCTCTGCTAAGAGATGGTCTGAGTAGAACATCATGTTCCATGCTGTTGGTCTGGTGGTCAGGGCTCTGGTAAGAGATGGTCTGAGTAGAACATCATGTTCCATGCTGTTGGTCTGGTGGTCAGGGCTCTGGTAAGAGACGGTCTGAGTAGAACATCATGTTCCATGCTGTTGGTCTGGTGGTCAGGGCTCTGGTAAGAGATGGTCTGAGTAGAACATCATGTTCCATGCTGTTGGTCTGGTGGTCAGGGCTCTGGTAAGAGACGGTCTGAGTAGAACATCATGTTCCATGCTGTTGGTCTGGTGGTCAGGGCTCTGGTAAGAGATGGTCTGAGTAGAACATCATGTTCCATGCTGTTGGTCTGGTGGTCAGGGCTCTGGTAAGAGATGGTCTGAGTAGAACATCATGTTCCATGCTGTTGGTCTGGTGGTCAGGGCTCTGGTAAGAGAAGGTCTGAGTAGAACAGCGTAGACTAGATACATCAGCACTGGGAAATGTTAAATACAAATGACTGCCGTCAAACTCAGTCACTCATTGGATCGTCACTTGGGGTATTCCCATAACCATCAGAAGAGGTGCATTGTTCAAATTCAGGCCAGCCTCATTTCCATAAGGTAGTTATGACAACCACCGTCCGGAAATTGACTTGCCCTCGATGCATTGCTGTTGATGCTACTGCTGCAGTGTATTAAAAACACACCTCGCAGGTATTCATTCATCTGGGAGGAGACATGGAGCCAGGAAGTCAGGCAGACTCAGGCAGACTCAGGCAGACTCAGGCAGACTCAGGCAGACTCAGGCAGACTCAGGCAGACTCAGGCAGACTCAGGCAGACTCAGGCAGACTCAGGCAGACTCAGGCAGACTCAGGCAGACTCAGGGGCCGTTGCTAAGAGCCAGTCCGTCTGTCGACCAGACCTGGGTTGTGTTCAGTAGGCTCCAATTAGAAGAAAAAGGACTGAAACCTCGACTTGTCCATTGAGAAACACCAATGGTCCGTTTCAAAATGTAGCAGACTGACGCTCTCCTCTCCATTCAGGACTGTGCTGCTGTGGCGTGTCAGGCTGGGCGTCTTGTCCCTGTGCTGCTGTGGCGTGTCAGGCTGGGCGTCTTGTCCCTGTGCTGCTGTGGCGTGTCAGGCTGGGCGTCTTATCCCTGTGCTGCTGTGGCGTGTCAGGCTGGGCGTCTTATCCCTGTGCTGCTGTGGCGTGTCAGGCTGGGCGTCTTATCCCTGTGCTGCTGTGGCGTGTCAGGCTGGGCGTCTTATCCCTGTGCTGCTGTGGCGTGTCAGGCTGGGCGTCTTATCCCTGTGCTGCTTATCCATGTCCTCAGCTCACCGTCTCTGCTCTGGAGAGACCTACTCTGTCCACTCATATGCCCCCAGGCCGACTAACCCAGGCCAGCAGATACCAAAGTAACTCCCCCAATGGACACTGCTGTGGTGACTCGCTGCTGTATTCATGGGCTTTCATTATTTGCTTCCAACAGGAGAACGAACGTACATCATTAATCATTCCTGACGATTTAGCTTGCCACAGACGTCAACATCAGTTACAGAACATGGAACATCCGTAGGACGATGGATGACTCCCTCTCACCAGATCACTAACGTCATTCCATCTGACACAATAACAACCGAAGCTCAAGAGTTAATGACTTCACTCTGCTGTGTATCAACCTGCTGTGTGTCCAGGAATGGCAGCAGGACAATGAATCCCTACAAGTGTGAAGCTGCTGAGTCGCAGACTGTGTGTCAAAGGACCTTTCTATCCGGCCAATCAGAGACAACACTATGACTCATGAGCCTATCACTACAGCCCTTCCACCACACCGTCACTACAGCCCTTCCACCACACCGTCACTACAGCCCTTCCATCACTACAGCCCTTCCACCACACCGTCACCACAGCCCTTCCGTCACTACATCCCTTCCACCACTACAGCCCTTCCACCACTACAGCCCTTCCATCACTACAGCCCTTCCATCACTACAGCCCTTCCATCACACCGTCACTACAGCCCTTCCATCACTACAGCCCTTCCATCACTACAGCCCTTCCATCACTACAGCCCTTCCATCACTACAGCCCTTCCATCACACCGTCACTACAGCCCTTCCATCACTACAGCCCTTCCATCACTACAGCCCTTCCACCACACCGTCACTACAGCCCTTCCACCACACCGTCACTACAGCCCTTCCACCACTACAGCCCTTCCATCACTACAGCCCTTCCATCACTACAGCCCTTCCATCACTACAGCCCTTCCATCACTACAGCCCTTCCATCACTACAGCCCTTCCATCACTACAGCCCTTCCATCACTACAGCCCTTCCATCACTACAGCCCTTCCATCACACCGTCACTACAGCCCTTCCATCACTACAGCCCTTCCATCACTACAGCCCTTCCACCACACAGTCACTACAGCCCTTCCACCACACCATCACTACAGCCCTTCCACCACACCGTCACTACAGCCCTTCCACCACACCGTCACTACAGCCCTTCCATATCTACCATGACAACAAGACAGTTGGTAAATTCTAACAGACTGAAGAGCAGAATGGATCCACCTGCTGAGTGCAGAGACACTTTCAGAGCAGCCTTCATCTGACGTGACAGAAACACATGTCATGGTGGGTGTGGGGAGGGGCCAAGGCACAGACCACTGTTGCTAGGATAACAGAGTGGACAGGAAGACGGTAGGCATTCCATCCAGACTGGCTCATTGTTCCATAGATCTGCTGTATTCAGTGAGGTGAAGCGTTCAGAACTTTGACAGCGACAGAAATGCAACGAAATAGGAGGTGACTTAATTCCCTATTCTACCAGACAGAGAACTGTGTCTGATCTAGACAATGCATTTCTATCCGAACTTTGTGTAACGTTGTGAAACATTGCGGCGTTCTGAACAGACCCACAGCTGCAGTGTTCTAGAGGAGGGTGATGTGATGATAGTAGAGAGCGAGAAGAGAGAAGCTGTGTGGGAGGAGACAGTGCTCTGCTAATACTGCATCCCCCAGTAGGGGGGCTGAATTTGGGAACGTCACAGAATGAATTTAAATCTCATCAAATGGGCCCTGAAAAAAACCCACTGTAGCTCTGCATTGAAACCGGCAATCTCTCTATCCCTGCTTTACTTAGCATTCTATTTAGGGTATGAACACAGAATATTAATAAGTGAATTGGTTCAAGGAATGTTGAGTGGTGCACTGCAAGCTTGGTGCAGATTATCTGTATTAGAAGTGTACAAATAACAGTGTTTAAAGCCCAGTGTTAAAGCCTACCGGGCTACTACTGGACTGGAGCAAGTCTCCTCTCCGGGATGAGTCCAGTCAATACACCATCACACTGATTTCTAATTTGGACAATTAAATAGTCCACAAAGTTACTGGTTAGGGTCCCATTGGTGTCTTTAAATATAACAGTCAAAGTCTGGATGGGAGTCTGAACTGGTCTAGCAGCCAGGTTACCATGGAAACAGGCTAACAGCAGGGGGTGGGGGGGGATTTATTCTCTCCACTTCACCAGAGACCAGAATGTTCCGCCTCAAAAGTTGGTCGGGCCAAAAGTAGTAAGACACCACCCCTTTTGATGATACTGTAGACACATCAAGTTGGAGGGGTCCACAAGACATATCCTTCTATTCAACTGGTGGGATCCAGGTAGGGGTCAATTGAACGGATACTTTGCCCAAGCGGAGCATTGAGTAGACTGCATTGCATAGTACTTTCCCACTGGTAAAGACCTAGTACCTCTACAACACCGAGCCTGGTATTCACAGTGAATACAGACAGCATGAAGAGTACTTTCCCACTGGTAAAGACCTAGTACCTCTACAACACCGAGCCTGGTATTCACAGTGAATACAGACAGCATGAAGAGTACTTTCCCACTGGTAAAGACCTAGTACCTCTACAACACCGAGCCTGGTATTCACAGTGAATACAGACAGCATGAGGAGTACTTTCCCACTGGTAAAGACCTAGTACCTCTACAACACCGAGCCTGGTATTCACAGTGAATACAGACAGCATGAGGAGTACTTTCCCACTGGTAAAGACCGAGTACCTCTACAACACCGAGCCTGGTATTCACAGTGAATACAGACAGCATGAGGTGGTAAGTATTTGGTTTAGAAAAGGAATCCTGATATTACTACCAAGCTGAGGGAAGCATGAAGACTTCCAGTCAAGAAATACTTTAACAGTTATCAAACCATGACCCTGCTTTCACAATGCAGTCTAACCCTGAGAATGACCATGCAGTCTAACCCTGAGAATGACCCTGCAGTCTAACCCTGAGAATGACCATGCAGTCTAACCCTGAGAATGACCCTGCAGTCTAACCCTGAGAATGACCCTGCAGTCTAACCCTGAGAATGACCCTGCAGTCTAACCCTGAGAATGACCCTGCAGTCTAACCCTGAGAATGACCCTGCAGTCTAACCCTGAGAATGACCCTGCAGTCTAACCCTGAGAATGACCCTGCAGTCTAACCCTGAGAATGACCAACCCTGAGAATGACAGTCTAACCCTGAGAATGACCCTGCAGTCTAACCCTGAGAATGACCCTGCAGTCTAACCCTGAGAATGACCCTGCAGAATCCCAACCCTGAGAATGACCGCAGTAGTCTAACCCTGAGAATGACCGTGCAGTCTAACCCTGAGAATGACCATGCAGTCTAACCCTGAGAATGACCGCAGTCTAACCCTGAGAATGACCCTGCAGTCTAACCCTGAGAATGACCCTGCAGTCTAACCCTGAGAATGACCGTGCAGTCTAACCCTGAGAATGACCTGCAGTCTAACCCTGAGAATGACCCTGAGACAGTCTAACCCTGAGAATGACCCTGCAGTCTGCAGTCTAACCCTGAGAATGACCATGCAGTCTAACCCTGAGAATGACCATGCAGTCTAACCCTGAGAATGACCATGCAGTCTAACCCTGAGAATGACCGTGCAGTCTAACCCTGAGAATGACCGTGCAGTCTCAACCCTGAGAATGACCGTGCAGTCTAACCCTGAGAGAATGACCGTGCAGTCTAACCCTGAGAATGACCCTGCAGTCTAACCCTGAGAATGACCCTGCAGTCTAACCCTGAGAATGACCATGCAGTCTAACCCTGAGAATGACCATGCAGTCTAACCCTGAGAATGACCATGCAGTCTAACCCTGAGAATGACCCTGCAGTCTAACCCTGAGAATGACCCTGCAGTCTAACCCTGAGAATGACCATGCAGTCTAACCCTGAGAATGACCCTGCAGTCTAACCCTGAGAATGACCATGCAGTCTAACCCTGAGAATGACCATGCAGTCTAACCCTGAGAATGACCCTGCAGTCTAACCCTGAGAATGACCATGCAGTCTAACCCTGAGAATGACCATGCAGTCTAACCCTGAGAATGACCCTGCTTTCTTCAACTCTGTCCTCCACAACATATTTATGAACTGAACAAAAATATAAAGAAAAGCAACATGCAACAAATTCAAAGATTTGACTGAGTTACAGTTCATAAGGAAATCAGTCAATTTAAATAAATAAATTAGGCCCTAATCTATGGATTTCACATGACTGGGAATACAGATATGCATCTGTTGGTCAAAGATGCCTTTAAAAAAAAAAAGGTAGGGGCGTGGATCAGAAAACCGATCAGTATCTGGTGTGACCACCATGTGCCTCATGAAGCACGACATCTCCTTTGCATAGATGTTGTGCTGCATGTCTTAAAGTAACGGACTGTCGTTTCTCTTTTCTTATTAGAGCTGTTCTTGCCATATTATGGACTTGGTCTTTTTACCAAATATGGCTATATTTGTTTAATTTGGACCATTTTAATTTTAAAACAATTCCAGCACTGTACGTACGTCATTGTTACCCAGAAATGATTTGATATAAAACAGTCTGATTGGGCTTTAAGGAAACCAGAGACTTGACATGAGGAGCTATGTGGACATGAGTGTGTCAGTCCTGGCAGGGTGGTGTCTGGTAAAACCATCTGTAGCAGTGAGTCCTGGCAGGGTGGTGTCTGGTAAAACCATCTGTACCAGGGTGGTGTCTGGTAAAACCATCTGTAGCAGGGTGGTGTCTGGTAAAACCATCTGTAGCAGGGTGGTGTCTGGTAAAACCATCTGTAGCAGGGTGGTGTCTGGTAAAACCATCTGTACAGGGTGGTGTCTGGTAAAACCATCTGTAGCAGGGTGGTGTCTGGTAAAACCATCTGTAGCAGGGTGGTGTCTGGTAAAACCATCTGTACCAGGGTGGTGTCTGGTAAAACCATCTGTAGCAGTGAGACCTGGCAGGGTGGTGTCTGGTAAAACCATCTGTAGCAGTCAGTAAGGTCCCTCCTAACCCTGGGCTACATATGGCGTTTCCAACTGAAACCAAAACCAGCCAGGCAGAGACAGATCTCTTCTTCCATGGCTGCCAGACCCCGGTTCAATTTTATTTTAAATCAAATACTCCATCTGGGCTTGATTTAGCTTGCCTGGCACAATGGACGTAGAGAAAAACCCATCTGGCACACCAGGCAGGCTCAAGCAAACGCTCAACATATTTGAAAGATTTAAAATAGTATTTGAACCCAGATCCTGATGGCTGCCGTCCCAGACAGTTATGAAATACTGATGGAATGGGTTAGACCGCATGGCATATTTGTGCCAGGGTCATCTTTTAAAAGAGGCTTCTCCACTACGGAGATCAAATACAGTCAGAGAACTACATTTTGGAACATTACTTCTTATGCAATTGTATTTCACATGTTGGGATAAAAGAAGGTTGGGATAGAATAAATAGGGAATTTCTGTTGTGGCATTCAACACAAGGTTACCTAGTAGTGTTTCTCTAACGAACCATCTGTACATCCAGAGTACCTCCTCTAGCCTATATCAGCGACAGACAGTTGTTCGACCTACTGTAGAGTCAACCAAGCTTGACTGGCGTTACTGGGTGTCCACATATCAGACAGCCTCTGCTACAGCAGGGGTGACCTGCTGGTCAGGCCGGAGACACGTGACTGGGTCAGAGCTGTGGGTTTCTGCAGTCAGAGAGAAGAGCCCCAGCTGAGCTCTTTCTTCTGTCCTCTCCCTTCCTCCAGCATTTCGCTGCACCTGCGACATCTGCAAATCTGTGTATGCAACCAATAAAAACTTTGATTCTGATTTGGTCCTCTCCTCTTATGCTCTCTCCTTGCCTTCACATGCTCATCTCCTTTCCTTCTCTCGTCTTCGCTCAACCTGTCCTCCGTTTCTCTCCTTCCTTTCCTCCTCCCTCACCCCCTTCTCTACCCCCCCCTCGTCTCCTCCTCCCTCCCTCCCTCCCTTGTCCCGTCCCACCCTTCTCCCCTCCCTCCCCCTTCTCTCCTCCCACCCTTCTCCCCTCGTATCCTCCCCCCTTCTCTCCCCCTCCCTTCCCCCTTGCGCCCCCATTCTCCCCCTTCTCTCCCTCCTTTTATCGATGGCGGTTATGATATCGTTTAGGACCTTGAGTGTGGCTGAGGTGCACCCATGACCAGCTCGGAAACCAGATTGTATAGTGAAAAAGGTACGGTGGGATTCAAAATGGTCGGTGATATGTTTGTTACTTGGCTTTCAAAGACTTTAGAAAGGCAGGACAGGATGGATATGGGTCTATAAAGGTTTGGGTCTAGAGTGTCTTCCCTTTTGAAGAGGGGGATGACCGTGGAAGCTTTCCAACCTTTAGGAATCTCAGATGATACGAAAGAGGTTGAACAGACTAGTAATAGGGGTTGGAACAATTTTGGCAGTTAATTTTTAGAAAGAAAGGGCCAGATTGTCCAGCCCAGCTGATTTGTAGGGATCCAGATTTTGCAGCTCTTCCAGAACATCAGCTGTCTGGATTTGGATGAAGGAGAAGCAGAGGGGGCTTGGGCAATTTTCTGCGGGGGGGGGGGGGGGTTGCAGAGCTGTTGGGTGGGGTAGGGGTAACCAGGTGGAAAGCATAGCCAGCCGTAGAAAAATGCTTATTGAAATCACCGATAAATATATGATAATCGATAGTGACAGTGTTTCCTAGCATAGTGCATTGGGCAGCTGGGAGGAAGTGCTCTTATTCTCCATGGACTTGTGTCCCAAAACTTTTTGTAATTAGTGCTTTTTCTGTTTGAAAAAGCCTTAGCTTTCCTAACTGACTGTGTATATTGGTTCCTGAAGTCCCTGAAAAGTTGCATATCGCGGGGGCTATTCGATGCTAATGCAGTACGCCACAGGATGTTTTTGTGCTGGTCAAGGGCAGTCAAGTCTGGGGTGAACCAAGGGCTATATACGTTCTTAATTCTACATTTTTTGAACGGGGCATGCTTATTTAAGATGGTGAGGAAAGCACTTTTAAAGAGCAACCAAGTGTTTCAGGGAGCGTTTGACAGTGTTGAGGGATGGTCGTTTGACCGCGGACCCATTACGGACGCAGGCAATGAGGCAGTGATCGCTGAGATCCTGGTTGAAGACAGCAGAGGTGTATTTAGAGGGCAAGTTGGTTAGGATGATATCTATGAGGGTGCCCATGGTTACGGATTTAGGGTTGTACCTGGTAGGATCCTAGATCATTTGTGTGAGATTGAGGGCATCTAGCTTAGATTGTAGGACAGCCGGGGTGTTAAGCATATCCCAGTTTAGGTCACCTAACAGTACGAACTCCCTCTCCTATCATCGCTCTCTCTCCCTCTCCTATCATATCCCTCTCTCCTTCCTCTCCTATCACCTCTTTCTCTCCCTCCTATCATCATCATCATCTCTTTCTCTCCCTCTCCTATCATCTCTCTTTCTCTTCCTCTCCTATCATATCACTCCTATCATCATCTTTCTCTCCTTCCTTTCCCTGTACTCTAACATGAAAGCCTGCCCATTACACACATGAATACGTCAATTTACTGTTGTTGAGTAGAAAACAGATGGGAGACGTTACCTAGGAAACCCATGCGGTCTGTGAGAGAGTTGTGTGGCTCCAGGACGCTATTTACAGACACTGCTTCTCCTCTGTGAAGCTCTTTCTTTCCAAGAGATTGGCTTCTTTTGGTTCCAGATAAAACAATCCCTATGTAACTCAAAACACTGGCACTTGTCTTTTCCTACTAGCACTGACTTGGCTGATAAACACTGAGGACAAATGAGCATGTTTCAGTCCATAGTACGTCTCACCTAGCTGTCTATCTGAAGCTGAACTGACATGCCTAGTTAAATAAAGGTTCAATAAAATAACATAATAATAATAATAATAATAATAATAATAACTTAGACACACTGGTTAAACGTTTGCCTGCCGACAGTACTTAGCACCTCTGAACGGTGTCGGCACTCATTATTTTTGTGTCCACACAGCAAAAACCTTTAATTAAGTCGCCAGCTACTCTGCCTTGTTAAAATACTCCAAACCAGAAGGTGGCAGTAGTGTTTGTATGTCCATGTGCTAATCTCTGCTGAATGTGTTGCACTTTCTCCCGTTGTGCCATTTACAAACAAACACGTGACTGTCTCAACTGTTCTGGGGAACTACAGTGAGCTTCATAATGTACAATAATGGTTTCTGGGGAACTACAGTGATAATGTACAATAATGTGACTGGATCAACTGTTCTGGGGAACTACAGTGAGCTTCATAATGTACAATAATGTGACTGTCTCAACTGTTCTGGGAACGGTTCAGAACATGATGGTTCTGGGGAACTACAGTGAGCTTCATAATGTACAATAATGTGACTGTCTCAAACACACCATAATGTACAATAATGTGACTGTCCACTGTTCTGGGGAACTACAGTTGTCATAATGTACAATAATGTCTGGATCAACTGTTCTGGGGGACTACAGTGAGCTTCAGAACATTCTGATGGTGAATAATGTGACTGCCTGGATCAACTGTTCTGGGAACTACAGTGAGCTTCATAATGTACAATAATGTGACTGGATCAACTGTTCTGGGGAACTACAGTGAGCTTCAAACACACCATCACTGGATCACTGTTGTCTGGGTCAGAACATAATGGTGAGGCCCATACTAAACACACCATCAATATTGTACAATAATGTGACTGTGAGGCCCTTCATACTGGTTCAAACACAGCTTCATCACAATAATGTGACTGTCCACTGTTGTCCGGAGCTTCAGAACATGATGGTGACTGGCCCATACTGGGGAACTACAGTGAGCTTCATCACACTGTCTCACTGTTGGGGAACTCAGTGAGCTTCAGAACATGATGGTGAGGCCTACAGTACTAAACACACCATCACACTGAGCCACTAATTGTCCGGTCAGAACATGATGGTGAGGCCCAACTAAACACACTTCATCATGTACAATAATGTGACTGTCTCACTGTTCTGGTCAGAACATGATGGTGAGGCTTACTAAACACACCATCACACTGTCCACTGTTGTCCGGTCAGAACATGATGGTGAGGCCCATACTAAACACACCATCACACTGTCCACTGTAATGACTGTCTCAGCTGTCCGGGAACTCAGAACATGATGGTGAGGCCTGTACTAAACACAGTGAGCTTCATCACACGTACTGTTGTCCGGTCAGAACATGATGGTGAGGCCCATACTTCATAATGTACATCACACTGTCCACTGTTGTCCGGTCAGAACATGATGGTGAGGCCCATACTAAACACACCATCACACTCCACTGTTGTCCGGTCAGAACATGATGGTGAGGCCCATACTAAACACACCATCACACGCCACTATTGTCCGGTCAGAACATGATGGTGAGGCCCATACTAAACACACCATCACACTCCACTATTGTCCGGTCAGAACATGATGGTGAGGCCCATACTAAACACACCATCACACGCCACTGTTGTCCGGTCAGAACATGATGGTGAGGCCCATACTAAACACACCATCACACTCCACTATTGTCCGGTCAGAACATGATGGTGAGGCCCATACTAAACACACCATCACACTCCACTGTTGTCCGGGAACATGATGGTGAACATGATGGTGAGGCCCATACTAAACACACCATAATGTGACTGTCTCAACTGTTCTGGGGATAATGTGACTGTCTCAACTGTTCTGGGTCACACCATCACACAATCCACTGTTGTCCGGTCAGAACATGATGGTGAGGCCCATACTAAACACACCATCACACTCCACTATTGTCCGGTCAGAACATGATGGTGAGGCCCATACTAAACACACCATCACACAATAATCCACTTTGTCCGGTCAGAACATGATGGTGAGGCCCATACTAAACACACCATCACACGCCACTACTAAACACACCATTGTCCGGTCAGAACATGATGGTGAGGCCCATACTAAACACACCATCACACTCCACTATTGTCCGGTCAGAACATGATGGTGAGGCCCATACTAAACACACCATCACACGCCACTGTTGTCCGGTCAGAACATGATGGTGAGGCCCATACTAAACACACCATCACACTCCACTTTGTCCGGTCAGAACATGATGGTGAGGCCCATACTAAACACACCATCACACTCCACTATTGTCCGGTCAGAACATGATGGTGAGGCCCATACTAAACACACCATCACACGCCACTGTTGTCCGGTCAGAACATGATGGTGAGGCCCATACTAAACACACCATCACACTCCACTATTGTCCGGTCAGAACATGATGGTGAGGCCCATACTAAACACACCATCACACTGATGGTGAGGCCACTGTTGTCCGGTCAGAACATGATGGGCCCATACTAGGCACCATACTAAACACATGATGGTGTGGCCATCACACTCCACTATTGTCCGGTCAGAACATGATGGTGAGGCCCATACTAAACACACCATCACACTCCACTATTGTCCGGTCAGAACATGATGGTGAGGCCCATACTAAACAACCATCACACTCCACTATTGTCCAGGTGGTGAGGCAGAACATGATGGTGGTTAGGCCCATACTAAACACACCATCACACGCCACTTGTTGTCCGGTCAGAACATGATGGTGAGGCCCATACTAAACACACCATCACACTCCACTATTGTCCGGTCAGAACATGATGGTGAGACGCCCATAACTTGTAAACATGGTTGTGTCACATGGACAGACGATTCAGTTCAACTTGTTGATGTTCGATGGTTCAGTTCAACTGTTATATGTTGTGTGGTTATGTTCGATGACAGACGATTCAGTTCAACTTGTTGATATCATGTTCATGGACAGACGATTCAGTTCAACTTGTTGATATGGTTGTGTGGTTATGTTCGATGGACAGACGATTCAGTTCAACTTGTTGATATGGTTGTGTGGTTATGTTCAGTTCATGGACAGGACGATTCAGTTCAACTTGTTGATATCGTTGTGTGGTTATGTTCGATGGACAGGCGATTCAGTTCAACTTGTTGATATGGTTGTGTGGTTATGTTCGATGGACAGGCGATTCAGTTCAACTTGTTGATATGGTTGTGTGGTTATGTTCGATGGACAGACGATTCAGTTCAACTTGTTGATATGGTTGTGTGGTTATGTTCGATGGACAGACGATTCAGTTCAACTTGTTGATATGGTTGTGTGGTTACAGACGATTCAGTTCAACTTGTTGATATGGTTGTGTGGTTATGTTCAGTTCAGTTCAACTTGTTGATATGGTTGTGTGGTTATGTTCGATGGACAGACGATTCAGTTCAACTTGTTGATATGGTTGTGTGGTTATGTTCGATGGACAGGCGATTCAGTTCAACTTGTTGATATGGTTGTGTGGTTATGTTCGATGGACAGACGATTCAGTTCAACTTGTTGATATGGTTGTGTGGTTATGTTCGATGGACAGACGATTCAGTTCAACTTGTTGATATGGTTGTGTGGTTATGTTCGATGGACAGACGATTCAGTTCAACTTGTTGATATCGTTGTGTGGTTATGTTCGATGGACAGACGATTCAGTTCAACTTGTTGATATGGTTGTGTGGTTATGTTCGATGGACAGACGATTCAGTTCAACTTGTTGATATGGTTGTGTGGTTATGTTCGATGGACGCACAACACCTCAAGATAGAAACAGTATGTCACGACACAACATGCATCTTCTCTACTTACGACGACATGTAAAAACACGCGCTAACTTGAGGTGACGGGGTGGAACACTAGAGTGTGTCCAAGCTCCCTGATTGGTTGGAATGAGGGGGGAAGGGGGGGATTGAAGGGTGATTGACAGGGCTGCAGGCCAATCAGGTTGGAAGGGCGAGCCTTTTTAAAATTTTACACAAAGACATAAAAAGAGGGTAATCATATGGTGATTATCATATGATTCATGATGAGCACATGCACTGCATTTAGTCTGGACTCTTCCTCAACCTGCTCACTGAGGAGATTCACTACATTTTGGGGGCCTGACTGCCTAATAAATATATTTGAGTCATTTAGCGGATGCTATTATCCAGAGCGACTTACAGTAGAGAGTGAGTACATTTTCAAACACGAGTAGCTCCTCAACCCTGTCACTGAGAAGATGGAACTCCATTTTGAGGGCCCGACTGCCTAATAAATAAGTGCAAGGCTAACGAGGCTGTCTCTATGCTGTCATGAAGTCATCATGACTACGGCCGCTCCACACAGACTACAGGGATTTTACAGGAAGACGTGCTCACAGCAGGTATGACATCACCAGGGCCATCTTAGTCCCCTAGCTAACGACACAACATCAAGAAGCAGAGGCGGCAGGAACAACATCTCCCCGAGTCTGACAGAGGATATTGCTGAGGTGAGCACCACATGAGTCACAAAGAACAGGCGGCCATCTTTAAACAAGCCATTCGCTGCCTGGACCATGAAAAAAAATCAAGGACACTGAATGGGGAGGGAGACCAAATGGATGTAGGCCTACGTTTTTCTTCAGCAACTTAAGCCCAAGTAATAGAAGTGTGATCTACACCTGCTGTATGACAACAGCAGCAGTCAGTGTGCACATATGACTTGAGAATGACTGCCAGGCCTTGATCTGAATGAATACATCCCACCAGTCAGAAATTAACTGAGGTTGTCACCCTAGAGACGCTGCACAACTGTGACATGATTGGATTAGTCAGGTCACTAATGTTGATGACCCCACCCCCTGACTAATGTTGATGATATTCCCCCCTAATGATGATAATGTTGATGATACCCCCCCGACTAATGTTGATGATACCCCCCCCCGACTAATGTTGATGATATCCCCCGACTAATGTTGATGATACCCCCCCCCGACTAATGTTGATGATATCCCCCGACTAATGTTGATGATATCCCCCCACTAATGTTGATGATACCCCCGACTAATGTTGATGATATCCCCCCACTAATGTTGATGATATCCCCCCCGACTAATGTTGATGATATCCCCCCGACTAATGTTGATGATCCCCCCGACTAATGTTGATGATCCCCCGACTAATGTTGATATATCCCCCCGACTAATGTTGATGATCCCCCCCGACTAATGTTGATGATATCCCCCCGACTAATGTTGATATCCCCCCGACTAATGTTGATGATCCCCCCGACTAATGTTGATGATCCCCCGACTAATGTTGATGATATCCCCCCCCGACTAATGTTGATGATATCCCCCCCGACTAATGTTGATGATATCCCTCCCCCGACTAATGTTGATGATATCCCCCCCCGACTAATGTTGATGATATCCCCCCCGACTAATGTTGATGATATCCCCCGACTAATGTTGATGATATCCCCCGACTAATGTTGATGATATCCCCCCGACTAATGTTGATGATATCCCCCGACTAATGTTGATGATATCCCCCGACTAATGTTGATGATATCCCCCGACTAATGTTGATGATATCCCCCCCGACTAATGTTGATGATATCCCCCCGACTAATGTTGATGATATCCCCCGACTAATGTTGATGATATCCCCCCGACTAATGTTGATGATATCCCCCGACTAATGTTGATGATATCCCCCGACTAATGTTGATGATATCCCCCCCGACTAATGTTGATGATATCCCCCTAATGATGATATCCCCCGACTAATGTTGATGATATCCCCCCCGACTAATGTTGATGATATCCCCCGACTAATGTTGATGATATCCCCCCCCCTTCTGACTAATGTTGATGATATCCCCCGACTAATGTTGATGATATCCCCCACCCACTAATGTTGATGATATCCCCCCCCGACTAATGTTGATGATATCCCCCCCCGACTAATGTTGATGATATCCCCCCCCGACTAATGTTGATGATATCCCCCCCCCCGACTAATGTTGATGATATCCCCCGACTAATGTTGATGATATCCCCCGACTAATGTTGATGATATCCCCCCCGACTAATGTTGATGATATCCCCCCCCCCCCGACTAATGTTGATGATATCCCCCCCGACTAATGTTGATGATATCCCCCCCCGACTAATGTTGATGATATCCCCCCCCGACTAATGTTGATGATATCCCCCCCCGACTAATGTTGATGATATCCCCCCCCGACTAATGTTGATGATATCCCCCTAATGTTGATGATATCCCCCCCCGACTAATGTTGATGATATCCCCCCCCGACTAATGTTGATGATATCCCCCCCCCGACTAATGTTGATGATATCCCTCCCCCGACTAATGTTGATGATATCCCCCCCTACTAATGTTGATGATATCCCCCCCCCCCGACTAATGTTGATGATATCCCCCCCGACTAATGTTGATGATATCCCTCCCCCGACTAATGTTGATGATATCCCCCCCCCGACTAATGTTGATGATATCCCCCCCCGACTAATGTTGATGATATCCCCCCCGACTAATGTTGATGATATCCCTCCCCCGACTAATGTTGATGATATCCCTCCCCCCCGACTAATGTTGATGATATCCCCCCCCCCCGACTAATGTTGATGATATCCCCCCCCGACTAATGTTGATGATATCCCTCCCCCCGACTAATGTTGATGATATCCCCCCCCGACTAATGTTGATGATATCCCCCCGACTAATGTTGATGATATCCCCCCGACTAATGTTGATGATATCCCCCCCCACCGACTAATGTTGATGATATCCCCCCCCCGACTAATGTTGATGATATCCCCCCGACTAATGTTGATGATATCCCCCCCCGACTAATGTTGATGATATCCCCCCCCGACTAATGTTGATGATATCCCCCCCCCCGACTAATGTTGATGATATCCCCCCCGACTAATGTTGATGATATCCCTCCCCCGACTAATGTTGATGATATCCCCCCCCGACTAATGTTGATGATATCCTCCCCCCCGACTAATGTTGATGATATCCCCCCCCGACTAATGTTGATGATATCCCTCCCCCCCGACTAATGTTGATGATATCCCCCCCCGACTAATGTTGATGATATCCCCCGACTAATGTTGATGATATCCCCCCCGACTAATGTTGATGATATCCCCCGACTAATGTTGATGATATCCCCCCGACTAATGTTGATGATATCCCCCCCCGACTAATGTTGATGATATCCCCCCCGACTAATGTTGATGATATCCCCCCCCCGACTAATGTTGATGATATCCCTCCCCCCCGACTAATGTTGATGATATCCCCCCCCGACTAATGTTGATGATATCCCTCCCCCCGACTAATGTTGATGATATCCCCCCCCCCGACTAATGTTGATGATATCCCCCCCCCGACTAATGTTGATGATATCCCCCCCCCGACTAATGTTGATGATATCCCCCCCGACTAATGTTGATGATATCCCCCCCCCGACTAATGTTGATGATATCCCCCCCGACTAATGTTGATGATATCCCCCCCGACTAATGTTGATGATATCCCCCCCCGACTAATGTTGATGATATCCCCCCCGACTAATGTTGATGATATCCCCCCCCGACTAATGTTGATGATATCCCCCCCCGACTAATGTTGATGATATCCCCCCCCCCGACTAATGTTGATGATATCCCCCCCCCGACTAATGTTGATGATATCCCCCCCCCGACTAATGTTGATGATATCCCCCCCCCCGACTAATGTTGATGATATCCCCCCCCGACTAATGTTGATGATACCCCCCCCGACTAATGTTGATGATATCCCCCCCCCCCACTAATGTTGATGATATCCCCCCGACTAATGTTGATGATACCCCCCCCCGACTAATGTTGATGATATCCCCCCCGACTAATGTTGATGATACCCCCGACTAATGTTGATGATATCCCCCCCCGACTAATGTTGATGATATCCCCCCCCGACTAATGTTGATGATATCCCCCCGACTGCTCCAGTCATTACCACGAGCTCCGTCCTCCCCAATTAATGTGCCACCAACCTCCTGTGTTAGTAACCTAGTTGATGAGGTCTACAGTTGTTGGCGTGTCCTGTGTGAATCTTGTGTGAACATAAAAACATGCGCTGTACCTTTAACAGTGGTGGAAGTGGACACATGCAGTGGGCTAAAAGTCAAATCAGGTCATCCTGCTGAGAGCTGCATCTTTTCAGGCTTTTGGACACCATAATCATACTGTACCCACCACCCACCACAATAAAATAACTCCCATTCAGACGTTTCTTGACTTGGCTACATGAGCATGTGGTGTAGCATGAGGAAATAACACGAAGATAACATGAGGCATATCATTGGGCAACAGTACTGTAGTTTGTAAAGATACTGCTTATTGTGTCAGGCTCATTTCATATGGATAGATCTTCAAGAAACAAACTTGACACTGAGAACCAAGTCCATCGTAAACCACCAATATGTGCAATATATTCTACTTCGGCCAGGAGCCTTGCTGTACTGCAACGAGGCGTTTCATTCCACTGTGACTGTTGCCACAGTGCAGCAGGGACGTGCAAGAAGGCGTCACCGCTGCCTGCAGCCTGCCTACATCATACGACGGACGGCATTGGTACCCGACATCGAAGTAGGTTGCTGGTTAAACTCCACAACTAGAATACAATTTATAACCTTCTGGTCTTATGAGTCCAATCGCCATTCCATAGCATACAACCGAAATAGGCAAGATAAAAACATTTTTTTTTTAAAGCTCCCCAAATGTCCCCTTCCCTCGCCAACGACGTAACGCCATGTCGGCGTGGAGGCCATATTTTGCTGGTTATGTCGACATAGGGGAAAAAGTACAAGTCCTCTCCCACAAAATCTCGTCTAACATTACCGCAGCATTGTAGCAAACAAAACTTCCTAAAGCGAGAGGACTGTAAAGGCACATCGTTTCATTGCTTGAAACTGGACACATTGTTACTACTCGCAGGTCGTCAATCAGGTGTAGCCAGCCACACCGGGACAATCAAAGTTTACTGGCTAACCAAGTTAAAATGTGTAGTGGCGTCTGCGTACAGACACAGTGGTGGTGGGAGGCTAGCTAGCTACATAGCTAGGCTACAGGTTTAACTTTGGGACTTGTTTTCGCCGATATGCAAAACTGATAAATATTCTATTTGGCAGATTCTTACCTGTCCACCACGTATGATGCGCTGTAATGCCGAGCACCGGCAAAACGGGGTCCAAAACGGGTCTTTACAACACGATAACAACCGAATACGACGATTTATTCTACAGATTCGACCGAATCCGCCAGACAACAGCCGGAAAAAATCGGCGTTCGCAGGGGGATCTACGCCAAAAACCACGTGATCAACTACGTCAGCGTACGTATTTGCATACGATACCAGGGCCACTTCCATCCTGGAGTTGTTCTAATCGCTCCTAAAAGTTAGGACGGCGGTCAGTATCAAGCCTCGGATAGTGTCCAGGAAATGACAGCCCTTCGGTGGTTGCTGGAACCTTGCTTTCGACTTTTGAAAAGGAATAAGCTGTTGTTGACGTCCTGTGCTCTGCGCCAGCTCATCGTTGTGTAGGTCATTGAATAGTAAGCAGTAAACTGAGAGGACTGGGCGTGTCAAAGCCTGTCTAGGGAGGGACACTACTTTACTGCTGGTGTTGCTGCAGTACTGACAGCTGCGTCTCAGGTCAATGGTCTCTAGAAGTGCTACTGACTGTGATTTTCAATTTCTCTCTTTCTCTCGGTCTGTGTTTGGCGTCTCACCTAGTTTGACATTCTTCACTGAATACCTTCCATCTGAGTAGCTAATGAGACATCGTGAAAGGCAGCAGTGATTTATTGCCCTCACTCCCTCTCTCTCAATTTCAATTCCATTGAAGGGCTTTATTGGCATGGGAAACATATGTTGACATTGCCAAAGCAAGGGAAGTAGATAATAAACAATAAAAATGAACAGTAAACATTACACTCACAGAAGTTCCAAAAGAAAACATATTTCAATTGTCATATGTACAAATAGTTAAGTACAAAAGGGAAAATAAATAAACATAAATATGGGTTGAATTTACAATGGTGTTTGTTCTTTTACAACTGTTGTATTCGGCACATGTGACTAATACAATTTGATTTGATTCACTGGTTGCCCTTTTCTTGTGGCATGAGGTCACACATCTTGCTGCTGTGATGGCATACTGTGGTATTTCACTCAGTAGATATGGGAGTTTATCAGTATTGTTTTTTAAATTCTTTGTGATCTGTTTTGTTTTCTGAATTCTGTGTGATCGGAGGGAAATATGTGTCTCTAATATGGTCATACATTTGGCAGGAGGTTAGGAAGTGCAGCTCAGTTTCCACCTCATTTTGTGGGCAGTGAGCACATAGCCTGTCTTCTCTTGAGAGCCAGGTCTGTCTACGACGGTCTGTTTCAATAGCAATGCTATGCTCACTGAGTCTGTACATAGTCAAAGCTTTCCTTAAGTTTGGGTCAGTCACAGTGGTCAGGTATTCTGCCACTGTGTTCTCTCTATTTAGGGACAAATAGCATTCTAGTTTGCTTTGTTTTTTTGTTAATTCTTTCCAATGTGTCAAGTAATTATCTTTTTGTTTTCTCAGGATTTGGTTGGGTGTAATTGTGCTGCTGTCCTGGGGCTCTGTGGGGTCTCTTTGTGAACAGAGCCCCAGGACCAGCTTGCTTAGGGGACTCTTCAGGTTAATCTCTCTGTAGACGATGGCTTTGTTATGGAAGGTTTGGGAATCGCTTCCTTTTAGGTGGTTGTAGAATTTAACAGCTCTTTTCCAGATTTGGATAATTAGCGGGTATCGGCCTAATTCTGCTCTGCTTGCAGTATTTGGTGTTTTATGTTGAACACAGAGGATATTTTTGCAGAATTCACTCTCTCCCCCCTCTCTCTCTCATATATCGTTTGAATAGTTTTTAATTATGTTTGTGAATAGAGCTATATATGTGTATACCAATAAGTGCACCACAAATATTAGGTCAGATTATACAGCTCCAGTCTCTCTTGAATTAAGTGCTAATATTGAACAGTTCATAGATATATAGATAAGACTCAAACAATCTGTAGACAACAGTGACACCATCTGTTTTTTGTTGTAATAGAATAGCTCATTCTGGCTTTGGTTTTTCCAAATACAGTAGCTGAACCATATTCTTATTATAAAAAACATTGGTATTCTGAGATGACCCACTCCCATGGGACGCATCAATGAAATCAATCAATTGAAATCAATCAATTTGTACCTAAACTGTTTTGCCTAAATTAAGTTCAACCCCAGTAAGAAAACAAAACAGCACATTGTCTAAATGGGGGGGGGGTGAGGCATTTCCAAAACATGATGCAGTTCTCTGCTGCAGTGAGAAGCTTGGTGGAGGCTCAGGTTACGGTCCAAATTACACACTAGCCCCTATATAGTTGGTTAAAAGTAGTGCACTTTAAAGGGAATAGGGTGCCATTTGGGATGTGTCGCAGGCTCAGCTCATGCATTATTCATTAAGCAGAGTGGAGTTGGGTTGCTATGGTTTGTGGACACATTTACATACAAATTTGTTTTCTAATGCAATATTAATAATTACCTAACTGCTGTCTTTGTTTCTGTGTCGTCATTGAAGAGGCTTAGTTAACATTGACAATACACAACATGCATAAACAGCCACCTACCTCCAAACAAAATTGAGGGAATTAAAAGTGACAGGTGGCTGCCCAAAGCCATAAAAACAGTGTAATGTGTCATGTATGTTTTGTTAAATAAAACAACAGTACTATGCATGAAGCTGGAACTAAAGGTTCTGAATATTAATTATTTAATTACTTGTGTGAAGTAGCCTAATGTAGCCAGTAGATGGAGCCAAAGGACATGTTACCTCAACATACATCTCACGCTAAGTTGACCTCAGTGGACAGACAGTTCTGAATACTTAACAAGGAGGATGTGTATATTTACGGATAGACCGGTTATGGACAGGCACTATGCAGAACAAATTCCTATATTAATACCACAATGTGTTGTGAATATTTTGACCAGTAAATATAGATATAGACATGCCTGAATATGACATGAGTCTTGAGAGAGAGAGAGCAGAGCAGAGCAGAGCGTGGAGGAAGCATCACACAATGGTCTTATTGAGTGGAAATGTCAGCTTGGACAGCTTGGTAAGAAGTGATCTGCATTATTGGCATGGACCCACTGGCCAGGTCACAGGGAAACCTCCATCCATGATGACCATGGTGTAGGCCTGCAGAGGAAGCTGAGAACGCACACGCAGACACACGCGCTGGAGTCAAGATGTCTCCCTTTTCCATCATGTTTCCCCTGTTTCAACTGGCACTCCTACCCTTCTGGAGCAGGAGGACGGCTGGTTGGACAGCAGAGGTTATTGTTTCATGACTTATCTGCTTGAGGAGTTTTTTAAGTGGGTTTGGAGTTCTGTGGTTTAGGAGAATATTCCATCAACGTCCCACCAAACATATACGGAACACGGTTGCCATGTTCTCCGAAGATATGATATTAATGTTCTAGACACGTTAAATGAGAACATTGCAAGAACATTCATGCTTCCGGGTTTTCTGTGCAATAGGAGCATATTCTGTCAACATTTCACCAAACATACACAGAACATGGTTGTCATGTTATCAGAACATAAGATATTAATCTTCTAGACACGTTTCATGGGAACGTTGCAAAAACATTCACGTGTCCAAGGAAACATTAATTACACATCCCCATCTTGTTACTGTTTCCGAGCCAATGAAGTCCCTGATTGGTGAACTCCTTGATCCATTCGTAGCTCTTTGTCTGTTTGACGAGGTTAGAGATACTCACTCACACAGTGCTTTTAACATACACTGTTTTCAACTGACATATTTGACATGAATAATGACATTGTGCATGTTTATTTACAGAGTAATTATTATTGAACATGTCCTCACCTGGGATGTGAACTCACATCCTCTTGGTTCACTGCACTCCCATCTTCCTGCTGCTCCACCATGTCTGTGTCAGCTATCAGTTAATCGGACTATTCTCATCATTTTAATGACTTATTTCAGCAATTGAAGGGCCTACTGTATAGTTGTCTAATGTCGGTGAGGCTGTAACGCTCGTCGTTAGAATGAGGTGAGGACCAAAGCGCAGCGTGGTAGGTGTTCGTCATTATATTCTTTAACAGAGAACACTCAACAAAATAACAACGGAGAACGAAACGAAACAGTTCTGAAAGGTGACAGACACATAACAGGAAACAATCACCCACACAGGTGGGAAAAGGCTACCTAAGTATGATTCTCAATCAGAGACAACGAACGACACCTGCCTCTGATTGAGAACCATACCAGGCCAAACACAAAACCACAACATAGAAAAAAGAACATAGACAATCCACCCAACTCATACTAAAACAAAGACATAACAAAAAAACTAAGGTCAGAACGTGACAGAGGCATATTAACCTCTTTTTAACGATACTGCTGATTCACGAGGATTGTACTTTTTTAACAGAGATTGAGATTGACTTCAAAAGTGCATTCTTCCTGTTGCTTCCACCTATCAGGTTGGTACAGATCTACCTAAGTGTCTAAGGAGGAGTGGTTAGGGTTTCTTCTAGATGAGATCCCTTATTGGGACTGTGGTTAGGGTGTTTGTCATTGGTGCTGCTGGCCTAGGTTTGAGACCCCGGTAAGGGGAGTCACCCCTACTCTCATATTCTTAGCAATATACACTGAGTGTACAAAACATGAGGAACGCCCTTCCTAATATTCTACAAGGTGTCGATAGTTAGGCCCCTGTCTGGGATCTGATTGACAGGAAGTTGATTCAGAGGATGTAAAGGGATTCACAAGAAACTGATTCACCTGGAGCTAAAACACAGGGATCTGATTCAGTAGGACTGAGACTAACAAGGAACTGAATCACCTGGAGCTAAAACACAGGGATCTGATTCAGTAGGACTGAGATTAACAAGGAACTGAATCACCTGGAGCTAAAACACAGGGATCTGATTCAGTAGGAATGAGATTAACAAGGGACTGAATCACCTGGAGCTAAAACACAGGGATCTGATTTAGTAGGAATGAGATTAACAAGGAACTGAATCACCTGGAGCTAAAACACAGGGATCTGATTCAGTAGGAATGAGATTAACAAGGAAATGAATCACCTGGAGCTAAAACACAGGGATCTGATTCAGTAGGAATGAGATTAACAAGGAACTGAATCACTTGGAGCTAAAACACAGGGATCTGATTCAGTAGTGAATGAGATTAACAAGGAACTGAATCAGTGATTCTCTTGAGATGAACTGCAATGGACTTTATCAGATGACGTGAAAGTTTGATTTGACCCCCCGAGAAGACTATGTAATTACATGGAAAGCACATCAGTAGTGATGGTGAATATGAAGCTTCCTAACATGTCCTAATGGACCTCTGAGAAGGACTGTTATCCCCCCACTGCCCACTAGAGAGGGAGGTAACACAGCACACAGCTTGCTCCCTCTGTCACATCAGTTGTTCATTTTGGCATCAGACCAACAACGTCCATGGCCGTGATGGATCGTGGGTAAATTGTGACTGACTGATCGACAAATAATAATGAGTATTTATCTATGATGCAAGGTGATTTGTCGATCAGTCAGTTGGCAGTCGCCTGCACTGTCAGCTGCAATGTGGAACAAGCCCATTGGGCGCGTTCGAGCAGATCACTTTTGTCAAGTTTGTAATTGTTCGTCACCGCCTTTCAAAGTGTGTTGCATTATGGTTAAAAAAATTGTCCAACTTAAAGACTACAATGTCGACTGCATAAACTTGCAGTGTTTGATGAAGTCACCATGAAGTCTCATCACCTGCAATGTAACCAATCATTAGGGTGTTTTAGTTTGACTCAGGCGCGTAGCCAAAGATGCGACTGAAACAGGAACCAACTTTGCTGTGATTCTAAAGCTACAGGGGATACAACTGAAAGTGATATTTGAGACGTCTCTTTAAACAATTCATTGTACACATGTGATGTCACACTCACAAACTGTTTATTTAGACATTTATTGCAGAAAACCGTTTCTAAACAATAGCAGCTATGTTGAAACACTGCCATGTTCATCTGAGCCTTGCTGTTGTAAAAAAAAACACTGCATTGTCCCGGCTTTCCACTGTCACAGATGCAAGTCCCCCGACTTCACACTCCAACTTTCGTCTACAGTCGGCTCTGTGAGGCTTACTGCTCAAACACACCGAATGTCGCTGGCAAGCAGCACAGGCACTACAGACGCCAGCCTAGTGGACGTAATTCAAGACGACATTTGGAAAGGAAGGATTGAAGGATTTCTCAAGAGGCCTGTAAAGCATGTCAACAGAGCAGACCCAACACTTTATTTCCCACAGTTCGGGTTAGTGTTAGCCAATGGAGAGCTTGTTGATCTAAATAGATGACTATGGGATATAGACATGGCGCAGGACTAAAGGCTTTCACATCTTAATTAGTTTAATACCTGTAATCAACTTAGATTGTAACTTTCAACTGGCGACTGCTTTGTGGCAGTGCTGCGTGTATCCTGCATTCATACACGAAGATGAGAAATGGGTTTCTAACTCTGAGTGACAAATCTGTATGATGTATTAGCCTCGTTCTTAGTAAGTTTGTGTTCCATATGTTATACTGTATGTACGTGTGGTTTGGTCCTCGTGCAATTATCAAAGGAGGCAGTTAAAAGAGCAAAACGTCTGGTAGAGACACTAAACATGATCCACATTGTCCACGTTGACAGTGACACAAAGCAGACCTGTTTCTGTAATGGAGGAATTAAGAGGACGTGTTGACCTCTAGAACGTGGCCCCAGGTTACCTAGGAGACGTGGAAGCCGACAGTGTTGGGGAGTAGTACCATTACATGTTATTTTAATAGTAATTTAACTACATTTTGGAAGGTTAACTAAATTCAAATCTTCCTAGTGTTTTCAGTAGTTAATTTAAAAAAAAAATCACAAATGACCCCCTATTTTTTTCTCTCTCCCTGCACAAAGTACTACTGAATTACTACACAAAATCTATTTGTGCAGTACTGACTATGTAGAGACGTGTAGGGGTTCTGTAGTTAATGTGTAGTTAATGCACTACTCAAGATACACAAATAGAGTTTTATAGTGTTCAGTAGGAAAACAGTAGTTTCCAGTAATCAGGTAGAGATTTTATATTGTTCAGTAAGAAAACAGTAGTTTCCAGTAATCAGGTAGAGATTTTATAGTGTTCAGTAGGAAAACAGTAGTTTCCAGTAATCAGGTAGAGATTTTATAGTGTTCAGTAGGAAAACAGTAGTTTCCAGTAATCAGGTAGAGATTTTATAGTGTTCAGTAGGAAAACAGTAGTTTCAGTAATCAGTTTTTATAGTGTTCAGTAGGAAAACAGTATTTCAGTAATCAGGTAGAGATTTTATAGTGTTCAGTAGGAAAACAGTAGTTTCCAGTAATCAGGTAGAGATTTTATAGTGTTCAGTAGGAAAACAGTAGTTTCCAGTAATCAGGTAGAGATTTTATAGTGTTCAGTAGGAAAACAGTAGTTTCCAGTAATCAGGTAGAGATTTTATAGTGTTCAGTAGGAAAACAGTAGTTTCCAGTAATCAGGTAGAGATTTTATAGTGTTCAGTAGGAAAACAGTAGTTTCCAGTAATCAGGTAGAGATTTTATAGTGTTTTCAGTAATCAGGAAAATAGTGTTCAGTAGGAAAACAGTTTTCCAGTAATCAGGTAGAGATTTTATAGTGTTCAGTAGGAAAACAGTAGTTTCCAGTAATCAGGTAGAGATTTTATAGTGTTCAGTAGGAAAACAGTAGTTTCCAGTAATCAGGTAGAGATTTTATAGTGTTCAGTAGGAAAACAGTAGTTTCCAGTAATCAGGTAGAGATTTTATAGTGTTCAGTAGGAAAACAGTAGTTTCCAGTAATCAGGTAGAGATTTTATAGTGTTCAGTAGGAAAACAGTAGTTTCCAGTAATCAGGTAGAGATTTTATAGTGTTCAGTAGGAAAACAAGTTTCCAGTAATCAGTAGTTTTATAGTGTTCAGTAGGAAAACAGTAGTTTCCAGTAATCAGGTAGAGATTTTATAGTGTTCAGTAGGAAAACAGTAGTTTCCAGTAATCAGGTAGAGATTTTATAGTGTTCAGTAGGAAAACAGTAGTTTCCAGTAATCAGGTAGAGATTTTATAGTGTTCAGTAGGAAAACAGTAGTTTCCAGTAATCAGGTAGAGATTTTATAGTGTTCAGTAGGAAAACAGTAGTTTCCAGTAATCAGGTAAGATTTTATAGTGTTCAGGGAAAACAGTAGTTTCCAGTAATCAGGTAGAGATTTTATAGTTTTCAGTAGGAAAACAGTAGTTTCCAGTAATCAGGTAGAGATTTTATAGTGAAAACAGTAGTTTCCAGTAATCAGGTAGAGATTTTATAGTGTTCAGTAGGAAAACAGTAGTTTCCAGTAATCAGGTAGAGAGAGATTTTATATTGTTCAGTAGGAAAACAGTAGTTTCCAGTAATCAGGTAGAGATTTTATAGTGTTCAGTAGGAAAACAGTAGTTTCCAGTAATCAGGTAGAGATTTTATAGTGTTCAGTAGGAAAACAGTAGTTTCCAGTAATCAGGTAGAGATTTTATAGTGTTCAGTAGGAAAACAGTAGTTTCCAGTAATCAGGTAGAGATTTTATAGTGTTCAGTAGGAAAACAGTAGTTTCCAGTAATCAGGTAGAGATTTTATAGTGTTCAGTAGGAAAACAGTAGTTTCCAGTAATCAGGTAGAGATTTTATATTGTTCAGTAGGAAAACAGTAGTTTCCAGTAATCAGGTAGAGATTTTATAGTGTTCAGTAGGAAAACAGTAGTTTCCAGTAATCAGGTAGAGATTTTATAGTGTTCAGTAGGAAAACAGTAGTTTCCAGTAATCAGGTAGAGATTTTATAGTGTTCAGTAGGAAAACAGTAGTTTCCAGTAATCAGGTAGAGATTTTATAGTGTTCAGTAGGAAAACAGTAGTTTCCAGTAATCAGGTAGAGATTTTATAGTGTTCAGTAGGAAAACAGTAGTTTCCAGTTGTAATCAGGTAGAGATTTTATAGTGTTCAGTAGGAAAACAGTAGTTTCCAGTAATCAGGTAGAGATTTTATAGTGTTCAGTAGGAAAACAGTAGTTTCCAGTAATCAGGTAGAGATTTTATAGTGTTCAGTAGGAAAACAGTAGTTTCCAGTAATCAGGTAGAGATTTTATAGTGTTCAGTAGGAAAACAGTAGTTTCCAGTAATCAGGTAGAGATTTTATAGTGTTCAGTAGGAAAACAGTAGTTTCCAGTAATCAGGTAGAGATTTTATAGTGTTCAGTAGGAAAACAGTAGTTTCCAGTAGTAATCAGGTAGAGATTTTATAGTGTTAGGAAAATTTTATAGTGTTCAGTAAAACAGTAGTTTTATATTGTTCAGTAGGAAAACAGTTTTCAGTAATCAGGTAGAGATTTTATACTGTTGAGTAGGAAAACAGGTAAATAAGTTTTCAAAACAGATTTTACAGCTTTAGTTTCCAGTAATCTTTTCTATAGTGTTAGAAAAGTAGGCTTTTCAGTAGTAATCAGGTAGAGTTTTTACTACTTGATATTAGTGTTTTTCCTCTCCCTCCTTGTATGTAAATAAGTTTGTTCAAAACACTACAGCTTTACTTCACAGGCTTTTCAGTAGTAATCAGGTAGAGTTTTTACTACTTGATATTAGTGGTAAATAAGTAGCCACAACACTACAGCTTTACTTCACAGGCTTTTCAGTAGTAATCAGGTAGAGTTTTTACTACTTGATATTAGTGGTAAATAAGTAGCCACAACACTACAGCTTTACTTCACAGGCTTTTCAGTAGTAATCAGGTAGAGTTTTTACTACTTGTGTTGGTAGTAAATAAGTAGCCACAACACTACAGCCAGACTACACCGGCTTTTAAACAACCGCAGAAGACAAAACAGGAAGTAGTTGGTTGTTTTTGACAACCCCTGAATGGAATGATCTTCCATCCTTTGTCATCATGTCTTTCACAGCCCTTATGATGGCACCATCTGGAAGTTGAACTTTCCTTTATGTTTTATAAATGCCTTCATGTCGTTGTTTAGCCGCTTATATAACTTCCTACCAGATCGAAAAGATTGCTAGCCAAAACAGACTTTTGTTTACCCTATCTGTTTGCTAGCCCCATTGAAATGTACTTACCCATTCTACTTAGCTCTTTTGACCTATGGCCAAGGAGGCCCTCGACATTAGAAGACTGGAGGCCATCGTTGGTAAGATTAACATTGTTTATCTGTGTTGTCGTATGTGACCTCTGTTAGCAGAGGTTGTCTCTTCGGTTGTCTCTTGTGCGTGTCTTTATTTACTAAAACGTTACTGTGGTGGAGAAATGTGGCTGCAACAAAAAGAGGATCTGAAGATAGATAAGTCAAAGTTGAAGGATCTGAAGATAGATAAATCAAAGTTGAAGGATCTGAAGATAGGTGTGATAATGTTGCGTTTAGAAGGTAGGTGAAGGAGTCAGGCGCAGGAGAGCAGGGATGTCTGAGACTTTAATTGGCAAGTCTACCAACACAGGTATGGCACAATCAAACAAGTACAACACCCTCGACAACAGAGAACCCGTACAAACGCACGGAGGAACAAACAAAGTTCAGACAATAACACTCTTATGAATCCATGAAAACAAAGAATGGCATAACCTCACCGAGCACATCGCAATGAAAGAATAATCCCACACAAACCTAGGCAGGCAACAGGGTAAATATATACACACAGAAATTAAAGCAAATGAAACCAGGTGTGAAAAAGAACCGAAGACAAAACCAACAGAAAAGGAAAACGGTATCGGTGATGGCTAGTAGACCGGCGACGCCGAGCGCCAAGCGCCGCCCGAACAGCGAGAGGAACTACCTTCGGTAGAAGTGGTGACAATAGGTAAATCAAAGCTGAATGAAGACAAGGCCTCAAAGGGATTAACACATATGTAAATATGTAATCGAATGTGTAATATAATACACTTCATTACGTTTGAAGAAGCTGATAATTTCTTGTTTTATGATGTAACGACAGTTAGAAACCTGAAGAAATAACACCAGTATAGTAGTATAGTAGTAACACCAGTATAGTAGTATAGTAGTAACACCAGTATAGTAGTATAGTAGTAACACCAGTATCGTAGTATAGTAGTAACACCAGTATAGTAGTATAGTAGTAACACCAGTATCGTAGTATAGTAGTAACACCAGTATAGTAGTATAGTAGTAACACCAGTATAGTAGTATAGTAGTAACACCAGTATAGTAGTATAGTAGTAACACCAGTATAGTAGTATAGTAGTAACACCAGTATAGTAGTATAGTAGTAACACCAGTATAGTAGTATAGTAGTAACACCAGTATAGTAGTATAGTAGTAACACCAGTATAGTAGTATAGTAGTAACACACTATTGAGACAGGGATTCTGAATGGGCAAACAGTAGTACAGCTGTCAGTTGTCAATATTAACTCAAAAGGGTTTATGTAGGAAATGAAAAAAGATCAAGAGCAATTCAGTAATGATACACACATGGTAGCAGTAATGTATAGGCATTACATAGTAATTCAACAGGGATTGATTAGTCATGTAGCAGTAATGTGTAGGCATTACATAGTAATTCAACAGGGATTGATTAGTCATGTAGCAGTAATGTGTAGGCATTACATAGTAATTCAACAGGGATTGATTAGTCATGTAGCAGTAATGTGTAGGCATTACATAGTAATTCAATAGGGATTGATTAGGTAGCAGTAATGTACATTAGTAATTCAAAGGGATTGATTAGTCATGTAGCAGTAATGTATAGGCATTACATAGTAATTCAAAGGGATTGATTAGTCATGTAGCAGTAATGTGTAGGCATTACATAGTAATTCAACAGGGATTGATTAGTCATGTAGCAGTAATGTGTAGGCATTACATAGTAATTCAAAGGGATTGATTAGTCATGTAGCAGTAATGTGTAGGCATTACATAGTAATTCAACAGGGATTGATTAGTCATGTAGCAGTAATGTATAGGCATTACATAGTAATTCAAAGGGATTGATTAGTCATGTAGCAGTAATGTATAGGCATTACATAGTAATTCAAAGGGATTGATTAGTCATGTAGCAGTAATGTATAGGCATTACATAGTAATTCAACAGGGATTGATTAGTCATGTAGCAGTAATGTGTAGGCATTACATAGTAATTCAACAGGGATTGATTAGTCATGTAGCAGTAATGTATAGGCATTACATAGTAATTCAAAGGGATTGATTAGTCATGTAGCAGTAATGTATAGGCATTACATAGTAATTCAAAGGGATTGATTAGGCATTACATAGTAATTCAAAGGGATTGATTAGTCATGTAGCAGTAATGTATAGGCATTACATAGTAATTCAAAGGGATTGATTAGTCATGTAGCAGTAATGTATAGGCATTACATAGTAATTCAAAGGGATTGATTAGTCATGTAGCAGTAATGTGTAGGCATTACATAGTAATTCAAAGGGATTGATTAGTCATGTAGCAGTAATGTATAGGCATTACATAGTAATTCAAAGGGATTGATTAGTCATGTAGCAGTAATGTATAGGCATTACATAGTAATTCAAAGGGATTGATTAGGCATTACATAGTAATTCAAAGGGATTGATTAGTCATGTAGCAGCAATGTGTAGGCATTACATAGTAATTCAAAGGGATTGATTAGGCATTACATAGTAATTCAATAGGGATTGATTAGTCATATAGCAGTAATGTATAGGCATTACATAGTAATTCAAAGGGATTGATTAGGCATTACATAGTAATTCAAAGGGATTGATTAGTCATGTAGCAGTAATGTATAGGCATTACATAGTAATTCAAAGGGATTGATTAGTCATGTAGCAGTAATGTGTAGGCATTACATAGTAATTCAAAGGGATTGATTAGTCATGTAGCAGTAATGTATAGGCATTACATAGTAATTCAAAGGGATTGATTAGTCATGTAGCAGTAATGTGTAGGCATTACATAGTAATTCAAAGGGATTGATTAGGCATTACATAGTAATTCAAAGGGATTGATTAGTCATGTAGCAGTAATGTGTAGGCATTACATAGTAATTCAAAGGGATTGATTAGGCATTACATAGTAATTCAAAGGGATTGATTAGTCATGTAGCAGTAATGTATAGGCATTACATAGTAATTCAACAGGGATTGATTAGTCATGTAGCAGTAATGTATAGGCATTACATAGTAATTCAAAGGGATTGATTAGTCATGTAGCAGTAATGTGTAGGCATTACATAGTAATTCAAAGGGATTGATTAGTCATGTAGCAGTAATGTGTAGGCATTACATAGTAATTTAATAGGGATTGATTAGTCATGTAGCAGTAATGTATAGGCATTACATAGTAATTCATAGGGATTGATTAGTCATGTAGCAGTAATGTATAGGCATTACATAGTAATTCAAAGGGATTGATTAGTCATGTAGCAGGACTCTACAAGGTGCCAAAGCGTTCCACAGGGATGCTGGCCCATGTTGACTCCAATGCCTCCCACAGTTGTGTCAATTTGCATACCAGCAGCATACCACCCTGCAGCCCACTGCTGGCTTGCCTCTGAAGCTAAGTAAGGTTGGTCCTGGTCAGTCTCTGGATGGGAGACCAGATGCTGCTGGAAGTGGTGTTGGAGGGCCAATAGCAGGCCCTCTTTCCTTTGGTCTAAAATACATAAATATCCCAATGCCCCAAGGCAGTAATTGGGTACCTTCTTCCGGATGGGACGTTAAACGGGTGTCCTGACTCTCTGTGATCACTAAAGGTCCCATGGCACTTATTGTAAGAGTAGGGGTGTTAACCCCGGTGTCCTGGCCGTCATACCATCATGGCCACCAAATCATCCCCAGTTTCCAATTGTCTCATTCCTTTTCCCTGTAACTATTCCCCAGGTTGTTGCTGTAAATGAGAATGTGTTCTCAGTCAACTTGCCTGGTAATTTAAGAGTTCAATAAAAAGTTGTCCTTTAAGGTGGTGGATCATTCTTGATACACACAGGTGACTGTTGAGCTTGAAAAACTCAGCAGGGTTGCAGATCTTGACACACTCAAATCTTTGTGCCTGGAACCTGCTACCATACCCTGTTCAAAGGCACCTACTACCATACCCTGTTCAAAGGCACAGACTACCATACCCTGTTGAAAGGCATCTACTACCATACCTGGTTCAAAGGCACCTACTACCATACCCCGTTCAAAGGCACATACTACCATACCCTGTTCAAAGGCACCTACTACCATACCCTGGTTCAAAGGCACCTACTACCATACCCGGTTCAAAGGCACTTACTACCATACCCAGTTCAATGGCACTTACTACCATACCCAGTTCAATGGCACTTACTACCATACCCAGTTCAATGGCACTTACTACCATACCCAGTTCAATGGCACTTACTACCATACCCAGTTCAATGGCACTTACTACCATACCCAGTTCAATGGCACTTACTACCATACCCGGTTCAAACGCAAATATACTAGCATACCGGGTTCAATGACACAAACTACCATACCCGGTTCAAAGGCACATACTAGCATACCTGGTTCAAAGGCACCTACTACCATACCCGGTTCAAAGGTACCCACTACCATACCCGGTCCACTGCTCCCTACTACCATACCCGGGTTCAAAGGCACCTACTACCATACCCGGTTCAAAGGCACCTACTACCATACCCAGTTCAATGGCACATACTAGCATACCTGGTTCAAAGGCACCTACTACCATACCCGGTTCAAAGGTACCCACTACCATACCCGGTCCACTGCTCCCTACTACCATACCCGGGTTCAAAGGCACCTACTCCCATACCCGGTTCAAAGGTACCCACTACCATACCCGGTCCACTGCTCCCTACTACCATACCCGGGTTCAAAGGCACCTACTACCATACCCGGTTCAAAGGCACCTACTACCATACCCGGTTCAAAGGCACCTACTACCATACCTGGTTCAAAGGCACCTACTACCATACCCTATTCAAAGGCACCTACTACCATACCCTATTCAAAGGCACCTACTAACATACCCGGGTTCAAAGGCACCGTCTACCATACCTGGTTCAAAGGCACCTACTACCACACCCTATTCAAAGGCACCTTCTCCCATACCTGGTTCAAAGGCACTTAAATATTTTGTCTTGCCTCATTCACTCTATGAATGGCACACATACAAAATCCATGTCTCAATTGTCTCAAGGCATATAAATCCTCCTCCTCATCTACACTGATTGAAATGATTGAAATCATAGCTTTCACCTGGATTCACCTGGTCAGTCTATATCATGGAAAGAGCAGGTGTTCATAATGTTTTGTCCAGTCAGCGTATATATTCAGAGCAGCTTCTCCGACATTGGAGGCCAGACAGTGTATGATGCGCTCCTAGTTAGAGCTATGGGGAGAGATGCTGTGGGTGCTTGTGTAATGGAGGGGGTCAGTGAACCATGCTCACGGGATGAGTAACCTTGACTGAAGCCTGGAGACTTGTGTTAGCTCCCGAATTAATGCCTCAGCTCAGATGAGCAATTTGTCCAGCAGGAAATGCATAGGAAAATCTCAGTATGTGAAGAAATACAGTGAACATTTCAAAGAGTCTAATACTTCCAAGTCTTGCATTACCATACTTCCAAGTCTTGCTTTTACCCATGAGGAAGCCTGGATATCAAGGTTTGCGTACTACAGAAGATTTTGCTAATCTCAGCTGAGTTTGTCCAGCAGGAAGCCATCGGGATAGCCCAGCAGGTCAACTGATGCTGACACAGTGACCATCTCAAAGACTACAGCTTCACCCCAGGTCTCAGTGTCCATCTCAAAGACTACAGCTTCACCCCAGGTCTCAGTGACCATCTCAAAGACTACAGCTTCACCCCAGGTCTCAGTGACCATCTCAAAGACTACAGCTTCACCACCAGGTCTCAGTGACCATCTCAAAGACTACAGCTTCACCCCAGGTCTCAGTGACCATCTCAAACAACAGCTTCACCCCAGGTCTCAGTGACCATCTCAAAGACTACAGCTTCACCCCAGGTCTCAGTGACCATCTCAAAGACAACAGCTTCACCCCAGGTCTCAGTGACCATCTCAAAGACTACAGCTTCACCACCAGGTCTCAGGTCTCAAAGACCATCTCAGTGACCAACTACAGACAACAGCCATCTCACCCCAGGTCTCAGTGACCATCTCAAAGACTCACAGCTTCACCCCAGGTCTCAGTGACCATCTCAAAGACTACTTCACAGGTCTCAGTGACCATCCTACAGCCCAGGTCTCAGTGACCATCTCAAAGACAACAGCTTCACCCATCTCAAAGACTACAGCTTCACCATCTCAAAGACAACAGCTTCACCCCAGGTCTCAGGTCTCAGTGACCATCTCAAAGACTACAGCTTCACCACCAGGTCTCAGTGACCATCTCAAAGACTACAGCTTCACCCCAGGTCTCAGTGACCATCTCAAAGACTACAGCTTCACTCCAGGTCTCAGTGACCATCTCAAAGACTACAGCTTCACCACCAGGTCTCAGTGACCATCTCAAAGACTACAGCTTCACCACCAGGTCTCAGTGACCATCTCTAAGACTACATCTACACAACAGCTCTCAGGTCTTTTCAGCCCCTTCTTCTTAACCAAACGAATAGACTAGAGAGGATTAGTCCCTTTCTAAGCTGCCCTCCATTAGGGCCCAGGCAACATTAACCAGGCCAGTCACACGTGTGCTAACTATTACGTCAGGGTCACGTCCCATTTGAACAAGGACAGATGTAACACTACTAATGATGAACACTACTCTACAGGCCGGGGTTATTCCTCAACAGGGAAAATACCCGCATCACAAATGACACCCCAATTCCCTACATAGTGCACTACTTTTGACCTAACCATGTCCCCAGGCTCAATTGCTACCGCATATAAACTCGACAGCGAGAGAGCCGGCCGGTGGGCGAGATTACTAAGTAGTAATTATTAAGTAGTGCACTACTAAGGAAATAGTGTGCCATTTTGGAATGCAGACATTGTGATTCACACCTGCATAGAAACCGTACACTCCAATAATCACTGGAGAGAGGTCAACGGATTGGCCTCCTGCATAGAAACCGTACACTCCAATAATCACTGGAGAGAGATCAACGGATTGGCCTCCTGCATAGAAACCGTACACTCCAATAATCACTGGAGAGAGGTCAACGGATTGGCCTCCTGCATAGAAACCGGAGAGAGATACACTCCAATAATCACTGGAGAGAGGTCAACGGATTGGCCTCCTGCATAGAAACCGTACACTCCAATAATCACTGGAGAGAGATCAACGGATTGGCCTCCTGCATAGAAACCATACACTCCAATAATCACTGGAGAGAGGTCAACGGATTGGCCTCCTGCATAGAAACCATACACTCCAATAATCACT